>NW_027070117.1:219716-262149 GCF_002906115.3 Quercus suber
TGAAGCAGAAGTGACTAGGGATGAATTCCCAGATGAGGATATTTTAGTGATGGAGACTGTCAGGTGGAGAATGTACTTTGATGGAGCTGCTAATAGAAATGGGAGTGGAATAGGGGTACTTTTAGTTTCACCAATGGAAACCCATATACCAATCTCTATTAAGCTCAATTTTTCAGCAACCAATAATGCTACTGAATATGAGGCCTGCATACAAGGTCTTGAGGCCGCTACCAGTTTGGGCATCAAAGAAATAGAGGTTTACGGAGACTCCGCTTTAATAATCAGGCAAATCCAGAACAAGTGGAAGATTAGAGAAGAAAGGTTGCAACCTTACTATGAGCATCTTCAAGAATTATCAAAGAAATTCGAAAAAATTGAGTATCACTACATCCCCTGCACACAAAACCAATTCGCTGATGCATTGGCTACATTAGCTTCCATGATTGAAATTTCATATGGAACTGAGGTCCATCCATTGATCATTGAGCAAAGGGATGAACCATCATATTGTTGGGCCTTGGAAGAAGAAATGGAAGAAGAAGAATGGTATGCAGATATATTTCAATACCTCAAGCATGGGACCTACCCTGACACTGCTGACAAGAATGACAGAATGGCGATTCAGCGCATGGCAACTAATTACATAATTTGTGGAGAAAGGTTGTATAAAATATCATATGAAGGAATCCGTCTCCTTTGTGTAACAAAAGAAGAAGCTCAACGTATCATAGAAGAAGTGCATGAATCTGAGTACGGACCACATATGAATGCCCACATGTTATCAAGGAAAATTCTACGTCTCGGATACTATTGGACTACCATGGAAGCTGATTGTGCAGCTCATGTCAGAAAATGCCATGAATATCAAATACATGGGGATTTGAAGCACATGCCACCAGTTCAGTTACATTGCTTAAGCTCTCCCTGGCCCTTTTCTACATGGGGGATTGATGTAATTGGAAAAATTAATCCAAAGGCTAGTAATGGTCATAAATACATCTTGGTAGCCATTGATTATTTCACAAAATGGGAAGAAGCTGCATCTTATAAAGTTTTGAATTCCAAGAAGGTTGCGCAGTTTATTAGAACAAACATCATATGTCGGTATGGAGTACCTTATGAGATCATCTCCGATAATGGATCACACTTTCGAGATGAGACCTCCAAATTATTGACAGAATATGGCATTAAACATCACAGATCCTCCCCGTATCGCCCACAAACAAATGGAGCAGTTGAAGCTGCTAATAAAAACATTGGGAAGATATTGAAGAAGAATGCCCAAAACCACAGGGATTGGCACCTCAGGCTACCCTTTGCATTGTGGGGATGTCGTACATCCATCCGTACGTCTACAGGGTCAACCCCATATTCCTTGTTATATGGCATGGAAGCAGTGCTACCTATAGAATTGGCAATACAGTCACTTAGAGTTGTTATGGAAGAAAAAATCCCAGAAGCTGAATGGATACAAGACCGGTATGATCAATTATGCATGATTGATGAAAAGCGTCTGAGGGCAATATATCATCATCAAGGTTATCAAAGAAGAGTAAAAAAGTCTTTTAAAAAAAGAGTCCGTCCTCGTGAACTCAAGGTTAGAGATTTGGTGCTCAAAGAAATACGGGCCCTAGTACATGACCCAAGAGGGAAGTTCAAACCCAATTGGTCTGGGCCCTTCATGGTTAAAGAAATCTACCCTGGAGGAGGGACAAGACTGGTGGACCTAGACGGAAATTCGTTTGTGGAACCAACCAACCTGGATCAGCTGAAGAAATATCATGTGTAAAAAAAAGAAAATAAAAAAAAAAAGAAAAATGATAGATTGAAAACCCAAAAGGGCGGTCTATGCAAAAGGAGAGACAAAAAAAATTTGAGTGTGAGAGAGTCTGCTAGGTTGAAAACCCGAAAGGGCAATCTAGGCAAAAATTAAGACCCACAAAAAAAAAAAAGGATAGATTGACAACCCGAAAGGGCGGTCTATGCAAAAGGAGAGATAAAAAATTTGAGCGTGAGAGAGTCTGCTAGGTTGAAAACCTAAAAGGGCGGCCTAGGCAAAAGTTAAGACAAAATTTTTTTTTTTGAACTACGTAATGACCTGATCCTTCTTTAAGAGGGTACGTAGGCAACCACATTGGTTTGGTCATTATAATAAATTATTCATTCATTTTCCAAAGAAAATAAAGCAAAAGCCAAAATGCAACATCTTTATTCATCAAAGAGTCCTAATACATTGGAAATGAAAAACAATCCTAAATCGAAGCCTAAATTGACATTTTTTTATTCAAGATAAATTTATTTAAAAGTAAGACAAATCCTAATCAGTTTGGAGTTTAGTTGTTTCTCTTTCTCTTCCTTGATCCTTCTTTAGAAGTTTTCAAAAAAGGCCGCCTTTTCTTCCTCAAAATTTCTTCTTGGTCATACACTTCTTCAGCCAACCAAGCTAAATAAGCATGGTTATTCTTCAAAAGTCCAGCCCACCTATAAGAATTCCCAGCTCTATCTGCATTTATCAGCCCCTTCTCATAAATGGTAATTGTAGTTGATGTTGCATGTACCATTCCAAACTCACGAGCTTCTCCAAGAACTTTTGGTTCTAAATCAAATTGTCTTAATAGCCTATCACCTTTATAGAAAGAAGCCTTTCTCAAGCCCATCAGAAACAAATGGTCCCATCCGGATGATCGTAGCTTCGAGTTTTGGCACCCCCAACAAGAGCAATGCCAAAGGATAGATGCACTAGACCTCTCTTTCAGGTGCTTAATCCAGTCTTGTTCAGTGACACAACCAGTTCTCTTCAAAGAACGACCACGATAATGCTCCGGTCCATAGGGAGACATTGTGGGAGGTAGCACCAAAGATAAGTGATCCATAAGCCAGATCTGAAGGAGTAGAGGGCTTCCATGGAATAGCACAGTTTCTTGGTTGGATAGAGCGTCCAGACCATGAAAAGTTTCAGCAAGAACAATGGGAACGATATTCTTCTCATTAGCTGCCTCAGGAGCTATATCAGCCACTCTTACATTGGCAAAGCCATGATCACCGGTAAATAGCAAAACTCATTCAGAAGACAAAAAGCCAGTGCAAAACATTTGCTTCAACTTTGATGGAGAGTCCTGACCTCCATTGACATGAACTTATCAATCATTTTTTGAACATCCACCCATTGACCATCCATGAGCGGAACAACTTCTTTCAACGGAGTCCTCATCAATGAAGAAAGCCTAGTTTGGTATTTCGGCTCGCAAGACGGTACTGCCGGAGGTGTGTCTATGTCACAACCTAGGATTGCTGTGAATTCTTCAACTATGGGACACAATTCAGCGAGGTGGAATCGAAACACATGGTCTTTCGCATCCCAGAATCGACTGGCAGCCATGAGGAATTCCCAATCAAGTTTCACACGCTTTAAGGCTAAGAGACCTTTCAACCCAAAAGCTTGGAAGTTTATACAATCAGTTTTGTCCATGCCATCTACCCATTTATTCAAAAGGGTGAGGATTGAATCAGACCGATGCCATGTATTGGAATGAGAAGAAAAAGGGGCAGTTCGGGCCATTGTTTGAGTTGTTTGCTTGTTTGATCTTGTTGGTAGAGCATTATATAATCTCTAGAACTCCAAGTCTTATATAGTGATAATTGCTTTTGAAAGTTTATCATATATCCAATAAGGGGAGAAGATCATCTTGAAGATTGGAGTTGCAAGTTTCAACGCCAACAGAAGATAAGCGAAGCTTTATCGCCAAAAAATATATGTATTAGTGAAGTTTCAAACTAGGAGCATTACTCTTTTACGTAACTGAGGGTATTGACCCATTTGCATGCTTTTTATTTTTAATATAGGGGCATTGCACTTGACTTTTATTGTTTTTTTTAAAATTTTTTTAATTTACGTAACTGAGGGTATTGGCCCATTTGCATGCTTTTTATTTTCAATATAGGGGCCTTGCAATTGAATTTTTTTTTGTAAAAAATTTTTTTTACGTAACAGGGGGCATTGGCCCATTTGCATGCTTTTTTTATTGGCCCATTAGTTTTCATGCAAGCTGCTAGGGGCATTGGTTCAAATTGACTAGTTTCTAACAAGCTTGAGAAAGGAAAATTTTCATCTTTACAAGAATTGAGCAAAAACCTCTCATCCATTTTGGCATTCAACAACCGCTTCAGGCCTACATCACACAAGATTCAACTAAGGAGTCTCTTGCATCTCAGGCTCAAGGGTTTGACAAAGTTTTTTGAAAGACACGAAAAACGTTCTCAGAAAGACCAACAGGATTTTCAAAAAATTCATAACTTTTTTTATTTTGGCAAGAAAACTTGAAATTTTTCATTTTCAACAAAACCCAACAAGGTTTATCAAATTTCCAAAAGACATGATCATTCCAAGAATGCTCAACAAGTTTTCACAAACACAAATTTGATAATATATCAAATTTTTCAAGAGAAAATTCAACAAATTTTCAACAAGTTTCAGGTTCAAAATTTTCCAAAAGACAGACAAGTTTTAGAAAATTTGCCAAAATCTTCATAAGAAAACCCAACAAGGTTTTTATCAAATTTCCAAAAGACATGACAAGATCACTCCAAAAATACCCAACATGTTTTCAAAATTCAAATTTGGTAAGAATATCAAAATTTTCAAGAGAAAATCCAAACAAAATTCTCAACAAGTTTCAGGTTCAAAAATTTAAAAAAAAAAAAAAAAAACAGATAAGTTTTTATAAAATTTGCCAAGATCTTTACAAAAAAACCGAACAGAATTTTCAAATAAAAAAAACGACAAGGTTTTTTAAAATTATAACAAGTTTTTTTTTGAGAAAATTGCAAATACATTTTGGATAAAAAATTTCTAAAACCAACAAGTTTCCAAAACTTAAAAAAAATTTTCACACATCAGTTAAATTTCAAGTTGCAAAATTCGGTGTCTTTCTTTTACATTGACATTCGCTTTTTAAGCTCTGTCAATAAGGGGCATTCTGTAGACACCCTATTTTACAACTTGCATTTAACCAACCGGTAGATTTTCAAATTTGTGATACAAAACAAATCTTAATGTTCTAACGATCATAATGGTATGTCATGGGTTTTGATCGGATCACCTGATCAAAAGTTATCATACAAACAATTTTCAATATCCTGGTTCACCTACACGATGGGCCTGATCACGTCCTATTTTAAACACTTAATTTTGATTGGTTCTCACAAGAATTAATTTAAAATCAATTAAGTGTAATTTTTGATTGGATTTCATTTAAAAAATATATATATGTTTTTTACGGCATCTTATCTGCTCTTTTAAAAAAGAATTGGAGAAAGGATCCATGAAAAATTCAAAAATTCAAAAAAAAAAGCTCAAAAACCGTCATTATTTTCAGCAGCAAATTGAATCGCATTTTTGGCCCAGAAAAAGTTGAAATTCGGTTTTCTCTATTTCTATAAAAGTTGTAGAGAATTAAATTTCCTTTCCAAAAAAATTAATTCCGAATCAATTGGAATTTTGAGCATAAATTTATGGCCAAAATACGAAACAGGTGCAGAAGATAATATAAATTCAATATCATCTTCAATCATCTTTCGAAATTTCAAATGGGGATCAAACTCAAATCTTTTCAGGCTCATCTAATAGGCTTATCCCTTCCCTTAGAGCACTCTCATCAGGTCTCTCAAATGTGCCAAATGCTAAATATTTGGCACATTTGAGATACCAAACACAAAAATAAACCCCCATCAGGTATGTTATATATGCTAAAAATATACAACATGCTACAGTTCGGTTTTATTTTTGGCATGGTACGGACTGAAATGCCATTTCCATTTATTATTATTTTATTCGTCTTTCTCTCTCATCCGGATTAAAATAACCATTCCTCCTTCACGTTCAGCCATTCCTTTTCAGCCTCACCATCTCCACTCTCCAACACTCTTTTCTTCTCCCTTTTGCTCTTTTCTGCTTCACACCGCCATCTTTCTGTCTCACATACTCCCTTCAACTTCATCTCTACCATCACTGATCTATAAAAATCAGGTTCACCGTTTTTTTTTTCCTTTTTTCCCCTTTTTTTTTGCTCTCTTCTCTCTGTTTTTATGAACTGATACACCGAATTGGAAGTTCATCTTAGAGTCACCGATTTACTCTCTACCATCTCACAAATTCCACCATCACTGATGTATAAAAATCTCCTTCACCGGTTTTTTATCCCCCTTTTTTCCCCTTTTTTTTCGCTCTCTCCCCTCTGTTCTATGATCTCACACACCGAATCGGTTTAGTTGATCTCAGAGTCGCCGATTCGCAGTTCAAGCTCGGTATCGCCAATCGGAAGTTCATCTCGGTATCGCCGATTCTCCAATCGAAGTTCATCTGGGTATCGCTGATCGGAAGTTCATCTGGGTATCGCTGATCGGAAGTTCATCTGGGTATCGCTGTACAGGTCAGTTCTCCATCTTCTCTGTGATTTTCGGTATTTCGGTGCTACTTCTATTCTTGGTATTTTGGTATTTATTAGAGAAAAAAATAAAAGGGCTGGGTATCGCCGTACAGGCAGATTTGTTGTTTGTTGTTGCTTTTGTTTTTCCTCTTGTTTGCATATTTCAAAGACTTTCTTTCGTTTGGCCGTTGTGAACTTTGGGGATTGCATAGTTTAGCTGTGCATGAATATAGATATATAGTCTGCAACTCTATGTTGTTGTAACATTTACAATAAGGTAGTGGACCATATCTACTTCTTGTATAGACAATGTGCTCTGTGCTGTGTTATGTGCTGTGTGCTGTGTTAAGAAACAATCATTTTTTGTCTTTTCGTTTGCTCATAGTTTGTTATACTAAATTGATGTTATTTTGAATTTTCATGAATTTATTTTTTGTTCATACTTCAGGCCCTAATCGAAATCTTGGTTCTGATCTGTTTAGGACTAGTTAATCAAAATATTTAACATGCATTGATGTCCTGCCAAATAATTGATTTACCCACATTAATTAAACCCTCATCCAATAGAACAAATTAAAGGCACTACTAGAGCACCACCAAAGTGGAGCTTACATACCGATAGCCGATAGCAGAGATACTCAGCAGCTGTTCAGCTCACAGCCGCATCTATCTCCTGCTCACCACAGCAACTCTTGCTCATCTTCTATAAGATTAGCATTAGTTTAGTTCATTTTCAGATTAGTTGCAGATCAGTTGGGTTTTTATAATTAGTTATTAATTAAGTTAGTTCTATCAAAGATTGTGAATGAAAAATCTTATTAACTTAGCAAAGAAGAATACAGTCTCTGTTTATATACACAAAGATAAGAGCAAAACTGAAATTAACAGCTATAACGGCCTAAACAACTAACTAACTAACATTTAATCACAGCATGGACTCAAGACAGTATTCATCGTTCACTGATGTCTTACGGGGGAATATTAATGGTGAGGATGAACTTTTCGGTTTATCTGAAAATAGTCCTCTGTTAGTCCAAGATTCTCCACTAGATGATGAAGTTGCCACTTCTAAGAAAAAATCAGCACGTGGTGTTGCCTTTAATCATGAGGAAGACAAGCTGCTTGTAGCAGCATGGCTCAATACCAGTGTCGATCCTGTGCATGGTAATGAGCAACATAAAACAACATTTTACGGTAAAGTTGCAAAATACTTCAAGGACCACAAAACTGACTCTACACGTAGTATTTCATCTCTAACAAGTCGATGGGGAATGATTAATAGGGAAACAGTTAAATTTTGTGGTGCCTTAGCTAAAGTTGAAGCAAAGAATGAAAGTGGAACCACTGCTGAAATGAAGGTATAAATTTTGCAATGTTCTTTAATTTTTTTAGATTTACAACACAAATGAAATGTTTGAAGAAACTAATTATGTTATATTTATTTAATTTTTTTTAGATTAAGAAAGCAAGGGAATTGTTTAAAGAATTATACGGTACCCATTTTCTATATGAACATTGTTGGCTAATGTTGAAAGATTTTCCCAAGTGGGCATCTACTATGCCTAGGGAAGATTCAAGCAAAGAAATGCCTCAGACTCCAGATTCAATAGATCAAGGAGGGGGGGTTGGTGACACTATGGATTTCGAGAGGCCAATAGGTAGAAAAGCTGAAAAGGCTAATCGAAAGAGAAAAGATGATGGAAAAGATGTTGCAGCGGAATATTTGAAAAAGAAAATGAAAATGCTTGAAGAATCTTATGCACAAGAAAAAGAGAGAGTGCGTATCAAAGCGGAAAAGGTTCGCTTGAAAGAGTTGAAAGAGAATGAAAGAATTATGATGCTAGACACAAGTGGCATGAATGAAGACCAAAGAACTTTTTATGATGGACTCAAAAAGGAAATCCTTGCAAAACAAAGATCAAGTTGTTCGTTGGGTTGAGAACTTATTGTAGGCCTTTTTTTTGGTAGGAACTTATTGTAGGCCTTTTTGTTTGGTAGGAACTTATTGTAGGCCTTTTTTTTTTGTAGGAACTTATTGTAGGCCTTGATATGTATTTTGTGGCATTTTTTGGATGAAGCTAATTGTAGGCCTTATAATATGTATTTTGTGATTGTAGGCCTTAATATGAATTTGAGGGAAACCCCATTATTCCTCTGCCCTCATCAAGGCATTGTGTCATATTCATGTACATTATATAAATATTATAAAATATCATTTCTCTTTTCTTCTTTTATTTTTCTTCTCAATATATAAAGAATAGGGTGGGATCCCCTGTTATTTTAATTTTTCGGCTACTTTTATGTTTTGGAGTGTATCAAACCCATGTCATCTAGTGCCATTGTGTGACATGGGTTTGATATGTCTTGTGCTATTGTGTGAGTAAGAGGAATTGCAAAATTTCACTTGCTGGGTTTTTCCAACGTCAAGTGTCAACTTGAAATGATAACAAGACAAACAAAAGGTGACATTGTTTCTTGTACTACAACTAATTTCAATCTCATCAAACCAAGCACTATTAAGTAATCCTAACATTTTAGCTTATATAAAATGTCGTATATTTTCGTTGTTTGATTTTATATTACTATAGAATTTATGTTACTGTCATGCTTAATATTGGTGTTGTGCTGTGCTATGGATGCTGCTGTGCTATTGGTGCTGATTTGGTTATATTTTCTTATAGTTTTTATGCTTGTCTTGGCTGTTGGGCTCTTCTAATTGTTTCTAAAATGTATCCATTGGTTTACAATTCTTAAGTGCTAGAAGAAGATAGGAGAGGATCTCATCTTAGGCCATGTTTGTATTTAAAGAAAATTATATTCTTTACATAATGATCAAACCTTCTTTTAAAGTTATCAATTTCATTTCATATTATGCTTCTTGCATCTATATTGATAATTGTTTTCCAATGTTTTCCTTTAGTTTATCTCCATGGGTCGTTCTTTTTTTCGTGAATTGCTTGATGATGACTCTGATGAAGATGAGATAATTATAAAACTTCTCATGGGTGAGACATCACAACGTAAGCGTCGTCGATATATCGACCGTAATCATTTGGCAGGCCATAAACGGCTTTATGATGATTACTTTGCTGAAGAACCTGTATATCCTCCCAAAGTATTTCGAAGGAGATTTCGAATGAGACGTTCTCTTTTTCTCCAAATCCTATCTAAGGTAGAGGCTCACGAACCTTACTTTATTCAAAAAAGAAATAATGCCAAAAAGCTTGGTTTATCTCCTCTTCAAAAGATGACCGCTGCACTTAGGATGCTTGCATATGGAGTAACAGCTGATTTTTTGGATGAATATGTGAGAATAGCTGAAAGCACTGCAATGATGAGTCTGAAAAAATTTGTTACAGCAGTGGTTGCTATTTTCTCAGAGCAATACTTGAGGTCACCAAACAATGAAGACATCGCTAGATTGTTAGCCCATGGTCAAAACCGTGGATTTCCAGGCATGTTGGGAAGTATTGATTGCATGCATTGGAAATGGAAAAATTGTCCAACTGCATGGAAAGGGATGTATTGTGGTCATGTTCGCCAGCCAACTATTATTTTGGAAGCAGTGGCTTCATATGATCTTTGGATATGGCACTCGTTTTTTGGACTACCTAGGTCCAATAATGATATTAACGTGTTGGAGCGGTCTCATTTATTTCTGAGCTTGCACAAGGACGTGCTCCTGCAGTTAATTACTCAATCAATGGTCAGGATTACACAATGGGATACTATCTTGCCGATGGCATATATCCGAAATGGTCAACATTTGTGAAGACAATCCCATCTCCACTAGGAGACAAAAAAAAATTATTTGCAAAAGCTCAGGAGGCATATAGGAAGGATGTAGAGCGTGCATTTGGAGTGCTTCAAGCACGATTTGCAATTGTACGTGGACCTGCACGGTTTTTTTATCATAAAACACTACAAGACATTATGAAAGCATGCATAATTCTTCATAACATGATTATTGAAGATGAGCGAGATGAAGCTGCAGCAGTGGACTTTGATTATGAGCAAATTGATGAGATTTCATGTACACCAATGTCACGTGAGCCGACAAATGAATTTTCGGAGTTCATTCAAGTTCATCAACGCATTATGGATAAAGAAGTTCATTCTCAACTCCAACATAATCTCGTTGAACATTTATGGCAATTACGAGGAGAGTTGTGAAAACTTTTGGTTTTGTTTATTTCTCTCATCTTCTTTTTATGGAGTTGCTATTAAAACTTTTGATTTGGTTTATTTGTTTCATTTTGTTTATGTGGCTGCCATTAAAACTCATTGGCTATGTTGTTTCGTTGTGTTAAGTTTAAGTACTAGCCAATTGTTGTGTTGTCTTAAATTTAAGTACCATATGTGATCAAGGAAGTGGCAAGCTCGACTCTGTTTAATTCAAGTATGTGTGTAAATTTGATAGGTTGATGTTATTTTAAGTATGTCTGTTTGTCTAAATTTGACAGGTTGATGTTATTTAAGTACCATTTGTGTTGTGTTAGTATATTCTTTTCGTATGTGCTCTCTTACTTGGCTGCTTTCAGACTCCTGGTTCCAGATTTGTAGTTCTTCAATGAATCTATATACCAATTTCCTCTAATAAATATTAAAATTTTTAAACTTTTGCAGTATGTTACCAAAGTAGTGTATACAATGATTTGAAACTTGGAATTATGTTGCATAAAATACTTGTGTTTGACTTTGAGCCCTGGGCCTCCTCAAAGGGCATTGCATAAACAACCAAATTTGAGAGAGATATTCAAGTCAAAGTAGAAACTAAACTCTATCTGTACCAGCTTGATAAATCTTGCTTGAATTGTGTATTGGAACTCATCATCTGATAGTAGCTCAAATAAGATGTCTGCAGGCTGATTATGATTATTAGACTTAATTCTTTGCCGATTGTGTATTGGAACTCATAATCTAATAGTAGCTCAAATAGAGACTATATTCTTGGTTATTAATTTTTTCCCCCTTCCTTTGCTTTGTCTGCACATTTTCCTGCTATTGTAATTGTAAAAGGAAGAGAAAATTTGCGTTTCATTTTTAAATCATAGAGTTGGAAAGGTATCACCATGTAATTGTAAAAGGAATGATGTGAATGGAGTGCCAAATTTCTCTATTAATTCAAGTATGTCTGTTATCTGACCATCTGTGATCAAGGAGTACCATTTAAGCCAACTATGTGTGTAAATTTGAGTTGATGTTATTGGATATGTGTTAATTCAGGTTGACAGGTTATGTTATTGGATATGTTTTTGCCTTTTAATATGAGTCTTGACAGGTTTTTTTTTTTTGTTATTGGATAAATTTGAGTTGATGTTATTGGATATGTGTTAATTCAGGTTGACAGGTTATGTTATTGGATATGTTTTTGCCTTTTAATATGAGTCTTGACAGGTTTTTTTTTTGTTATTGGATATGTGTTTTTTTATTTTTTTTATTTGAACGTAACAGGTTGAGGTTTTTTTATTTTTTTTATTTTTTTTATGTGAACGGATCAGGTTTTGAGTTCTTTTTTTTTTTTTTTTTTTTTTTTTTTTAAGGTGACAGGTTCTAAGTTTTTATTTTTATTTTTTAAAAAAATGCTAAATGGAAAATATGGATTTAAAAAAAAAATATGACAGTTGAATGGGAGGAGTATTTTTAATATGAGTCTTGACAGGTTTTTATTTTTATTTTTATTTGAACGTAACAGGTTGAGTTTTTTTTTTTATTTGAATGTAACAGGTTGAGTTTTTTTTTTTTTTTTAAGGTGACAGGTTCTAAGTTTTTATTTTTATTTTTATTTTTATTAAAATGTTAAATGGAAAATATGGATTTAAAAAAATATAACAGTTGAATAGGAGCTGATGAAAATGTTACCGTTGATTAGAACAAGAATATTTGAACAAGAATGTTACCGTTAGAACAAGAGCATGGCTGTTAGGAACAAATAATAAAAAAAGAATAAAAAAGAGTTAAGAAATAATATTTAAATGAAGTTGTAAAAAAATAGAACACCTGATAAATGGTATGTTGTAAAATGATGTGCTAAAATGATAAAGTAGGTTTTTGGTGTGTCAAAATGGCATTTTTTATGAGAGACCTGATGAGAGTGCTCTTAGTTCCAGAAGAAAGTTTTTTTGAATAATAAAGTGGATAGAGAAACAGATACATCCTGTGAAAATTTTCAAAAATGCTCAAAAGACGTTACTTTTTTCAGCAGCAATTTGAAATGCATTTTTGGTATGGAAAACGTTGGAATTTGGTTTTATCTATATCTGAAAAAGTTGTAGATAATTGAATTTCCTTTCAAAAAACACCAATCTTGAATCGATTGGAATTTTGAGCGGAAAGTTAGAGCCAAAATACGAAGCAGGTGCAGCATCATCTTCAACTTCCTTTCAAAATTCAAAAGGGGATCAACACCAAATCCGTCCCAGCTCATTTAAACAGGCTATCTCCCTCCTTAGCTTCAGAAGAAAGCTAAAAGCTTAGCTTTAAAGCTAAGCCATCCCTTCTCCTATAAATAGAGAAGACCTCTGTCATTCTCTAGACCCCGAATTTCCTCTAGAGAGCTAGTGAGAAAGCAGAAAAGAAAAGCTGTTGTGCAACCATTGTTCCTACTTTGGTTGTAGTTTAGTAATTCCTTGCTTTCTCCCTAGCCCTTTAAGTGATCACTTCCCCTTTTTTAATTTATGTTCTATGCTGGTAAGTAGTTAATTATATTCTTAACTTTCTACACATGCTTGAATAAATGTTTAACAAGTCATTATTTGTTTCTTTAACGATAAGCTTGGATGAACATGCCTATATGTCTCATTGTTATTCTTTTTACATGCTTAGATGAACATTTCTAGGCTAATACACAATTTTTCTCTTGAATGCTTAGATGAGCACTTCTAGGCTAAAACACAACTTTCTCTTCAATACTTAGATGAACATGTCTAGGTAATTGTTTACTTTTTTAAAAAAAAAAAAAAATGCTTGAACGAACATGTCTAAGTATTTTGAGTTTCTCTAGATAAACATGTCTAGGGATTTTCCTTTACTTATTTTCATAATTGTTTAGATGATCAAATATGCTCAAATGTTTTATTTTTATTTGGTTATCTTTGCAATTATGTTGATAACAAATAACATGACAACATTGTTTTCTTTTTCTCACATGCTTAGATAAACATGTCTAGGCTAGGAATTCTTTGCTTACATTGATTTCTTGGATGAACATACCATTACTTTAATGTTTTCTTTACATTAAAATTGTTATCTAACAAGTTTTATTTTTTTGTGTCTTTTTTATGTCTGATTCTCTTAACACATATTTGTTTACAATTCCTACAAATTACCATGTTTATATGACATATTGTTTGTATTTGTTTGACATGACATGACATTGGCCACCTTAACCTAGGAGACCGGTTTTACTGGACGAAATGGGTGCTTAATCCCTTCCCATCTCATAAATTAGCCTCCGAACCAAGATCAAGGGTTATAGACTATGCTCTTGTAATTTTACATTTTTTAGATTGTAACTAGGAGACAAAGCAATGTAATTTACTTTTCTTAGATTGTATCTAGGACAAGAAAGCATTGTAAATTTTTGTTACAAATTTGATGTAAATTGCAATATACATTAATACAAAAGAGGTATTATTTTTTATTGAAAGTTTTCTTATTTTCCCTTTTAAATTAAATAAGTGGCAACTCCATGTAAAACCCTCGATCTAGGGGGGAGTACATTTTACACCAATCAACCCAAGTAGTAAGTTTATCAGTTGCAAATGTCCTCCGGTATTGCTTCAAGCTCTTGTTCACCATTTTAGTTTGCCCATATGTCTGTGGATGATAGGCTGAAGACATGGCTAGTTCTATTCCTTGCAACTACATTAATTCCTTCCAGAGTTGTGAAGTGAAAGTAGGATCCTTGTCGCTTACAATAGAAATTGGCATTCCATGTAACTTGAGAACCTTTTTCACATACAATTCTAGCACCTTAGAAGCTATGTAAGGATGTGCTAAAGGAATGAAATGAACATATTTGGTCAACATATCTACAACTACCAAAACCACATTATTCAAGTGGGATTTAGGAAGACTCTCAATAAAGTCCATATTTACATTTGGCCAAGGTGTAGAAGGAATAGGCAAAGGTTGAAGTAACCCAGCTAGTTTACAAGTCTCATACTTCACTATCTGACAAGTGTCACACTCTCTGATATGCTGCCTTAAGTCCTTCCTTAATGTGTGATTGGCATTGGCTTAAAAAGCCAGCTTATTTTATTATTCAGCTTATTTTTTTTACTATTCATGAGTCTCATTTCACTTTTTGGTACTATTCATGAGTCCCACTATACTCTTTTAGCTATTTTTTAAGTTGTTCCCAAATATACACTTAATCTAGGCCAGTGGAAATCTTGCTGAATTCTGTGCAAGGTCTTCAAATAGCCTGAATGTCCTCCTAAAGGATTGTTTTGCACATAGTGCAAGACAAAAGATTTAAGATGGCTATTAAGCCCCAAATAAATTCGACCCTTGTATAAATTCTCAGGTAAGACGTCACACTTGGGAAACCCTTAAGGGGGCCCCCCCCCTAGTTTGAAAAGCTTGAAGTTGTTGGTATAAGTTAAGATCAAACTCATAACTATCCTTAAGTTCACCAATCCAAGTAGGAGTGAGAAAAGAGATTATGTATAAAGTACAAGCACTAGAGGAAGCACCCTCCTTACCCTCCTTCATGGACAATGCATCAGCTACCTAGTTGTCCTTACCCTTCTTGTATTCAACTATGAAAGCATACCCTATAAGCTTGGAAATCCATTTCCGTCGAGCTGGAGAGCCAACCCTCTGATCCAACAAGAACTTGAGACTTTCTTGATCAGTCTTGATAAGAAAGGGACTTCCCACCAAATATGGCCTCCATATTTTGATAGCTTTCACCAAAGCAAGGAGTTCCTTTTCATAAGTGGAGAGAGTAAAAGCCTTTCCCATTAAAGCTTGTCTATGAAAAACAATGAGCCTAATATTTTGCATTAAGATAGCACCCA
Organism: Quercus suber; assembly: GCF_002906115.3. Lineage (NCBI taxonomy): Eukaryota > Viridiplantae > Streptophyta > Magnoliopsida > Fagales > Fagaceae > Quercus > Quercus suber. Next base: position 235,168 of record NW_027070117.1, read on the forward strand.
ACCTAAGACCAAAGGCATCTCGTTCCCCTGTGAAGGTTTGAGGAAAATCTGGTAAAGGCAACATTGGAGTATTGGAAATAGCTAACTTGAGATTATTGAAGATTTGTTCAGCCTTGTCAGTCCATGAAAATGAATTCTTCTCCAACAAAGCAGTTAAAGGAGCTGCTATTTGACTGTACCCTTTGACAAATTTTCTATAGTAGCTAGTTAGACCAAGGAAGCCCTTCAAAGCCTTAATATATTTAGGTATAAGCCACTGTTGCTGTCTTTCTAGGGTCAGTTTTAACACCCTCCCTTAAGATAATATGGCATAGATACTCCACTTCCTTACAAGCAAACATGCACAAGGATTTTTTTGCAGACAATTGATGCGTAGCTAGCAAAGCCAATACAATCCTCAAGTGCTCAACATGGTCAGACAAGGATTGACTATAAACCAAAATATCATCAAAAAATACTAACAAAAACTTCCTTAAATAACATTTTAAAACCTCATTCATCAAGGACTAAAATATGGAAGGGGCATTGGTCGAACCAAATGGCATTACAAGGAATTCATAATGTCCTTCATGGGTTCTAAAAGCAATTTTAGGGATATCATGTTATTTCTGTCTAATTTGGTGATAACTTGATCATAGATCAAGTTTAGAAAAAAGGCTAGCTCCATGCATTCATCTAAAAGTTCATCAATGACAGAGATTGGGTATTTATCTTTAATTATAGCCTGATTCAAGGCCCTATAATCAACACACATTCACCAAGAACGTTCTACTTTTCTTACTAAGAGGACAGGGGTAGCAAAAGGACTTTGGCTATTCCTAATAGACCCCACCTCCAATAATTCTTTTACTATTTTTTCAATTTCAATTTTTTGGTAATAGGGATACTTATATGGTCTTTGGCAGACTGGTTGGGTGCCCTCCTTGAGATTAGTTTGGTGTTCATGACCCCTTAGAGGTGGTAGACCTGCTGGCGTAGCAAATACCCCATCAAACTCTTTCAACAAATACTCAATAGCAGCTGGGCATTGGTTCTGATCAATTTTAGCAGACTACACTGCTATGTGAACAAGTAGACCTTTCTTAGTAGGTTTCTTGAGGAATTGGGAAGCATCTTGCAAGCTAGTACTTGTTGCCTTAATTCCTTGTAAGGGTAGAACTCACCCTTGAAAACTAGCTTGCAAGGGGAGGGTGCTCAAGAGCTTATAAACACTTTGTTAAGCTTACACTTAATCAATGTGGGATACTAGGATCATAACATATTACTACGCATCACAGCCAACGTCCACAATGGGTCACTCTAGCGACATTGACCCAGTGGTAGCCCTTTCTCTTTTTTGGCGGGTCCACTTACCTTTCAGTAATTTTAATCTAGCCTCTTGGTCCCCCTTCTGGGATCCTACCACAAAGCCACAACTCATTTGATCCCATACTTCATGAGCCACACCTAACTACTTAGGGTAGTAATTGGCTCTGATACCAAATGTTACAAACCCATGAGTAGAACTCACCATTGAAAACCGGCTTGTAAGGGGAGAGTGTCTAAGAGCTTATAAATACATGGTTAAGCTTACACTTAATCCATGTGAGGTACTTGCTAGGAGTTACTAAATGGTTTTAAAAGTGGGAGTAGGCCTTTTTGGGGTTATCTATCGGGCTTTAACACACGATGCTGATCATTTTGGCAATGATTGAGGCTTTCTTTGTCATTAGGACCGGAAACCTTGGGTATAGGCCAAAATAGAATGGAGTGTTGATAGAGTGTATGTTATGCGGGCATGTGTTGAGTCTTACATCAGGTGTTTATTGGTGGATTTTGGGTTTATAAGTGATGATGATAAGCTTCAATTGCAATTTAACTAGTTATTTTAGCATACAGCGCAGATGTGGTTAATACTTTTTCTCAAGTCGTTACACCCACTATAGACTAATAGTGCTTGTGGAACACTTTAGGCATGCCGTCTCGCCCACAAATTTTAGAAGGTTCCATTTCATTGAGCACAAACCTTAATTTCTTCATTGGAAGGGCTTCTACACAGAGGCAAAGAGATAACTTGTCCTTTTCAAATACACAGTTGGATAAGGTCTTTTAGGCTGTTTGTGAAGCTGGGGTTCTTTGTGTTGTACAACTCCTTGCACTAATTAATAAATTACGGACTCTCTGATACGGTGATACCTTTCATGTCCTCGCCCATTCAACTTGATTGTTCTTAATGAAGCCAATATAATTTCCTCTTTTTTTTTTTTTTTTAATTACAATTGAGAGATGGAATAACCTTGTGTGAGTTGTGTCAATGTCTGATTCTTGTGACTGGTTTCCTCATAGAATTTTTGTTCCAAATAACCTATTGTCTAAACATCCATTCATCTTACCCTTGCTGTAAACTAGCATCAGCCATCAAGTTTGATTCAAAACGGCCTGCGCATAGGATCCGATCAATTTTTGCATCAACTCATATATTTAATATTTACGCAACCTAAAAACTCATTTCTTCCATTTCGATAAATAAATTTCTATGGATTGGAGTTGTATATATGCTTAGTTGAAAGAAAGGGGTACCTTAGTAGCTTTTCTCCATGCTTGATCCATCTCCTCCAAGCTTTGAGTGTCTCTAATCCATATAGCTTCAAATCTACACAGTTTGGGCAATTGGTCAATCTCTTGGTTGGCAACTGACATAAACACCATAAGGCCTGCGTTAGAAGAACTAGCCAAGGCTTGGCTACCTTGTTTGTCTTGTCCCTTTGATTGAGTAGAAAACTTGGACATCTCATTTGAAAACATAGTACGTGCCAGTTGAGCTATTATAATTTGACAAGACTTTTGGCAATTGATAGACAATTAAAATCTCCAAATATCACTCCATAAGGTTCACCAATGACATATATAGCGGCTTTTAGAGCCTCTCGTTATTCCTTTTTGTTTGTCCAATAAAGTGATCCATAAAAGCCAATCAACATTCAACAACTGATTAGTATTTCACCGATTCAGCAAAGACTAAAGACTATAGTTGAGATCATGCTGGGGCTTGCATGTCCAATTCTTTGCCGCAACTCCCAGCTTCCACATGAGGCAAAGAGACTCTTGCCATTGCCGGCACACAACAAATCTTTGCATGGTCCATTGCTCTTGTAAGTTGTAACTTTTTCAGACTGTTGGTCTACTTTTTGTTGAAAGCAGTATAAATAAAAGTTAAAAACTAAATAAAATAAATTTATTTAACTTTTTATTGAAAACAATGTAGAGAAAGGTTAAAAATAAAATAAAATAAGTTAATTTAAGTTTTTTTTGTTGAAAGTAGTATATATAATGCTAAATAAAATAAGTTGATTGTTTAGCTAAAAAATAAATAAAAATATATTAAATGTGGAACTAGCAAATAGTAATATTGTCGTTGCAAGACACAATAATAATAGGTCATGCTAATGAGTGCTTTTAGGACATTGGTTAACAATTCATTTTAGGAAAGTTTTGACACCACTTTTATGATAAATGAAAAAGAGATGGGTTCAAGTTACATATGGTGTAACTCTACAAAAGTTACACATTTTTTAGACCATAGATTTCTAAAAAATCTAACGGTTAAAAAAATATATCATTAAATATGATTGCTTCCACTTTATTACCTAATTAATACTAGCATTCTCTCTCTCTCTCTCTCTCTCTCTCTCTCTCTCTCTCTCTCTCTCTCTCTCTCTCTCTCTATTTATTGATTTCCAAGAGATAATATTTTGTTCAACACAACTTAAAAAAAAATCTAATTTTTTGGTTAGACTGCGTTGAAGCAGCAGATAACTTTTTTTTTTTTTTTTTTTTTTTTGTTTTAGTTAGATAACTTTTTTTTTAAAAAAATTACGGTGAAGATAGAAGTATAATATTGTGTAAACATAAAACAAAGAAAAAACTGAGTTTGAACACAGGGGCTACCCCGGTGGGCCATGGCTGCCAAACACCAGTAAACAAAAAGTTCCATCATTTTTTTTTTTTTTAAACTTCCAATTGGCCCTTAAACAAAAAACAAAACAAGTCCTGATCCTATCATACACTAAACAGAACATAGCTACTGATATATCTATAACTTTTTTCTGGTTAGACTACGTTAAAATTCCATATATCATATATCTTTATTAGACTACGTTTAAAGTACACAACATAGCTATCAAAGTTATCAGCAGCTATGGCTGCGTTTAGGTCCCTATGGCAAAATTGGTGTTTCCAAATCATAAGATAGGAATCACGAATTGCCAAACAACTACTTAGGTCCTTTAGTTTTGGATTCATCCTTGACTCTAATAGTATGTTTGAGTTTGACAACAAGGAAGTGAAAGGAAAGAAATAAGAAGATTAATGAAAACTTGATAGCTATGTTGTGTACTTTGAAAATATAATGGATATATCATAAAAGAATGGAATATATAGATTTTTTGTTTAAATTCCAGCTATATTGTGTACTTTAAATGCTTTTTCTGGTTAGATTGTGTTTGATATATGTTGTATTGGGGGGCGTTTTATATATGGAATTTAACTTTAGACTGTGTTTAAAACTGTGTTTAAAGTACTTTAAACGCTTTTTCTGGATATAACTATATTTTTTTTATGATATATGGAATTTAAAAAAAAAAAAAATTTATCTGATGAGAAAAAGTTATCTGATAGAAAAAAAAGTTATTTGCTACTTCAACACAGTCCAACCAAAAAATTAAATTTTTTGTTTAAGTTGTGTTGAACAAAATAATACTACTATCATTTCTCAAAAAAAAAAAATTACTACTATCTCTTGGAAAGCAATAAATAAGGAGAGAGAGAATGCTAGCATTAATTAGATAATAAAGTAGAATAATATTAATTACTTTTTGTTATTTTCTCATTAAAATTTGTTTTTAAATGAATTATTAATTAATGCACGATGATATTCTTGAGTAGTTTGTATAATAATATTACCGTGGTCTTGACTTAACGCACGTGGGACCCAAATCAAAAAGCCAACAAAAATTTAACACTAGTTGGCAAAAAAACAAACAGTGATGTGGGTCCATGCAAAGAATGATGTCGGACCCACAAACAATATACAAAATAAGTCAAATGTTGGACAAGGAAGCAGAACCCAAAGGCACACTCATTCTTCCTCTGCCTTTGTTTCATCTAGGAATATACAATTCGATGATTTTAGTTTTTCAGAAATTTTAAGTCATTGAGCCAAAATTCAAGTTGCTCCCAAATAGTTTAGTTTGTTTGAAATCTTCAGGAATATTGTAGATCAATTGATACTTATAATGTTGTTAGAGGAGACGTCAAGATTCAAACCCTCCCTCTCCAACTATCAATTTTTTAAAATTTTTAAAAAAGTTTAATAATAAAGTTATTGATTTCTTTCTCAAATAAAAAGGTTATTGATTGTTTTATATATATATATATATTGTTTTATTTAAATATATTAGAATTTCAATTTATGACATTCGCTTTATGATGATCATTATTTATCATTAGATTAAAATACTAATTAATTTTCGGTGTAGGTGAAGCTCAAACCTAAAGATCTATTATTTAATGACAATAGACTTTACTAGTTAAGTTAATTAAATTTCATAAATGATTGATTTTTACTGTTGTAGGGTTAGGATTTGTGGCCCAAGCTCAAAGCAATGAATTTGTAGAGAATGAGTGAAAGAGCTAGGTTAATTATGGAATCGACAACAATTGATAACAACCCTCAAGCATAAACCAACATGAATTTACACGCAAAGAATTTGTGTCCGAAGAGGCATATTATTGGTTAGTTGGTGAATACAGATCTTAGGATTACAATAAAGTTTTTTTGTTTTCTTCTTCCTCCTTCTTTTTTTCTATCTCCCCCTTTCTCAGGAGTTTATTTCTTTTATATAACCTCCCTTCTCCTCATCTCTATCCTTCACTTGTACTTCATCCGTGAGCCTACTTGAGTATATGTCATGTCAAGTATCTCATTTAACTCTGTGTGAGTGGCGGTAGGTGAAGATACACTGTTCATGGGTCTTCTCCACATAAATGCGGTCAGAAAAGTTGCTGCAGAGCATTAAATACGATGGTAGCAGCTTTCTCTTTAGATATTTCTTAATTCTTATCGTCTCCAAGTATACTCAGAGCCTATCTTGATTAGGAGGAGTCCTCGGAATATCATTTTGACCTTTTATACGTTCAATTGATCCATACTATTCGCGTCAGAGGAATATAATCTCTTCGGACGGAAGGCGGTATCCTCGGACGGCAACCATCCTTCTTTCCGGGGATCCTTCTTCCAAATGGGCCTTACCCTTACCATTTCCTTTTCTTCGGACGCACAGTAATTCTCACATGGGGCTTTAGGCCCACTATGTTAGATTGTACATTTTTCTCCCCACAACTGTCTAATTGGAATGCACTAAGTTAGACAAGTTGTTTTTAAAAGCTAGGTTCATTTAATTAGCTATTCCTAGAAAGAAAAAAAAAATTAGCCCCCCCCCCACCCCCCCCAAACAAAAGACCAAAAAAAAAAAAATTTCCAATTGAGTGAATTCACGTTACCTTTTCAACTTTTCTAGTAATAGTAGACTTCTACTTCTAGTACAATTCTATATATAAAATTAATAGATCCCACTTAGTAAACTTGATAGACTAGGCAAAGCCACCTGTAGAATTTTTTTTATGTGTCAATTTTCTTTCTTGGATAGCCAACTTGAGACATTAATCCATGACATGCAGTCTACTGAAGAGTTTTCAGCAATTAAAAGAATTGGATAGCTTGCTAAAAAGATGGTAGAAATAAAAAAGAATGTTTCATATCCATTGGTTTACTCATTAGTGACTTTAGTATTGATCTTACCAGTTATAATAGCTACTGTTGAAAGAGCTTTTTCAGTAATGAACATAATTAAAAATCAATTACGCAATCGAATAGGAGATCAGTGATGAATGATTGCGTAGTCACATATATTGAGAAAGATATATTCAAGACTATTGAGTGTGAATAAATCATGCAGCGGTTTCAAAATATAAAAAATCGCCAAGGGCAATTGAGTAAAATAAGCTAGATGTGAAAAAATAAATTTAAGTTTACATTTTATGTTAGATTCTGTATAACAATTACGTTATCATATAGTTGTTTACTTATTTTGTTATTAATATCGATTAATTTTTTTTAGATTAAGTTTTTACTTCCAATCTTGTCTTTTAATCTTGCCCCCCTGACCTAAATTCCTGGCTCCGCCACTGCCAGTGGGCCATGGCTGCCAAACACCAGTAAACAAAAAGTTCCATCAAATTTTTTTTTTTAAAACTTCCAATTGGCCCTTAAACAAAAAACAAAACAAGTCTGATCCTATCATACACTAAACAGAACATAGCTACTGATATATCTATAACATTTTTCTGGTTAGACTACGTTAAAATTCCATATGTCATATATCTTTTATTAGACTACGTTTAAAGTACACAACATAGCTATCAAAGTTATCAGCAGCTATGGCTGCGTTTAGGTCCCTATGCCAAAATTGGTGTTTCCAAATCATAAGATAGGAATCACGAATTGCCAAACAACTACTTAGGTCCTTTAGTTTTGGATTCATCCTTGACTCTAACAGTGTGTTTGAGTTTGACAACAAGGAAGTGAAAGGAAATAAATAAGAAGATTAATGAAAACTTGATAGCTATGTTGTGTACTTTGAAAATATAATGAATATATCATAAAAGAATGGAATATATAGATTTTTTGTTTAAATTCCAGCTATATTGTGTACTTTAAACGCTTTTTCTGGTTAGACTGCGTTTGATATATGTTGTATTGGGGGGGCGTTTGATATATGGAATTTAACTTTAGACAGCGTTTAAAGTACTTTAAACGCTTTTTCTGGATATAGCTATATTTTTTTTATGATATATGGAATTAAAAAAAAAAATTATCTGATGAGAAAAAGTTATTTGATAGAAAAAAAAAGTTATTTGCTACTTCAACGCAGTCCAACCAGAAAATTAAATTTTTTGTTTAAGTTGTGTTGAACAAAATAATACTACTATCATTTCTCAAAAAAAAAAAAATTACTACTATCTCTTGGAAAGCAATAAATAAGGAGAGAGAGAGAATGCTAGCATTAATTAAGTAATAAAGTAGAAGCAATCATATTTAATGATTTTTTTTTAACCGTTAGGTCTTTTAGAAATTTACAGTCTAAAAAAAGTGTAACTTTTGTATAGTTATACTAAGTGTAACTTGAACCCATCTCAATAAAAAAATTACCAAAATATTAATTATTTTTTATTATTTTCTCATTAAATTTTTTTTTAAAATGAATTATTAATCAATGCACAAAGATATTCTTGAGTAGTTTGTATAATAATATTACCGTAGTCTTGACTTAACGCACGTGGGACCCAAATCAAAAAGCCAAAAAAAATTTAACGCTAGTTGGCAAAAAAACAAACAGTGATGTGGGTCCATGGAAAGAATGATGTCGGACCCACAAACAATATACAAAATAAGTCAAATGTTGGACAAGGGAGCAGAACCCAAAGGCACACTCATTCTTCCTCTGCCTTTGTTTCATCTAGGAATATACAATTCGATGATTTTAGTTTTTCAGAAATTTTAAGAGTCATTGAGCCAAAATTCAAGTTGCTCCCAAATAGTTTAGTTTGTTTGAAATCTTCAGGAATATTGTAGATCAATTGATACTTATAATGTTGTTAGAGGAGACGTCAAGATTCAAATCCTCCCTCTCCAACTATCAATTTTTTAAATTTTTTTAAAAAGTTTAATAATAAAGTTATTGATTTCTTTCTCAAATAAAAAGGTTATTGATTGTTATATATATATATATATATTGTTTTATTTAAATATATTAGAATTTCAATTTATGACATTCGCTTTATGATGATCATTATTTACCATTAGATTAAAACACTAATTAATTTTCGGTGTAGGTGAGGCTCAAACCTAAAGATCTATTATTTAATGACAATAAACTTTACTAGTTAAGTTAATTAAATTTCATAAATTATTTTTGTAGAGAATGGGTGAAAGAGCTAGATTAATTATGGAATCGACAACAATTAATAACAACCCTCAAGCATAAATCAACATGAATTTACACGCAAAGAATTTGTGTTCGCAAAGACATATTATTGGTTATTTGGTGAATACAGATCTTAGGGTTACAATAAAGTTTTTTTGTTTTCTTCTTCCTCCTTCTTTTTTTCTATCTTCCCCTTTCTCAGGAGCTTCTTTCCTTTATATAACCTCCCTTCTCCTCATCTCCATCGTCCACTTGTACCTCATCCGTGAGCCTACTTGAGTATATGTCATGTCAAGCATCTCCTTTAACTCTGTGTGAGTGGCGGTAGGTGAGGATATATTGTTTAGGGGTCTTCTCCACATAAATGCGACCAGAAAAGTTGCTGTAGAGTATTAAATACGGTGGTAGCAGCTTTCTCTTTAGATATTTCTTCATCCTTATTGTCTCAAAGTATATTCAAAGCCTATCTTGATCAGGAGGAGTCCTCGGAAGATCATTTTGACCTTTTATACGTTCAGTTGATCCATACTATTCGCGTCAGAGGAATATAATCTCTTCGGATGGAAGGCGGTATCCTCGGACGGCAACCATCCTTATTTCCGGGGATCCTTCTTTCAGATGGGCCTTGCCCTTACCATTTCCTTCTCTTCGAACGCACAATAATCCTCATATGGGGCTCTAGGCCCACTATGTTAGATTTGGCATTTTTCCCCTCACAACTGTCTAATTGGAATGCACTAAGTTAGACAAGTTGTTTTTAAAAGCTAGGTTCATTTAATTAGCTATTCCTAGAAAAAAAAAAAAAAAAAAGGCTAAAATACAAATTTCACTTGCTATGTTTTACTAGAATTCCATTCAGTCCTCTAATGTTACTAAATTCTGCGGTTAATTGTTCAAATTTTAAAATTTTTTTCTTCAAATTTTTTAAATTAAAAATAACCAATCAATGGTTAAAAAAATATTTTCTAGTTTTTTTATTTTATAATTTTAATAGAAATTGACAGAGAGGCTTTAATTGAATAAACTTAAAACTAATGGAATGAAATGAATGAAAACAATGTTAGATGATTGAAATGAACTATGGTGAAACTTAGAGAATAAATTTTGTATTTTAGCCAAAAAGAAAAAAAATAATTTAAAAAATTATACTGAAATATATTGGAAGAAGTAACATTACTAAAAAAATCATAACAAACATACACTTAATCAGTAAAAATAAATTGAGATAGAAGTTGTAGTGATATCGTGATTGTGATGGTAACTTTCTATCCATCAAGTTGTTAGTACTTTAACCTGTGTTTAATGCCAACATTGACCCACCCCAAGCACAACCAAAATCCTCTTCTTCTTCTTCTCCATTTATTTATTTATTAAAAGCCAAATCCATTTTGAACTTATATATATCACCAGTTAATTTAAAATCCACCAAAAGATGACCATGTTGCTTTGAGTATCAAAAAGTCAGAACCAAATTCATTCATTTAATTAGCTATTCCTAGAAAGAAAAAAAAAAAAAAAAAAAAAGGCTAAAATACAAATTTCACCTGCTATGTTTTACTAGAATTCCATTCAGTCCTCTAATGTTACTAAATTCTGCGGTTAATTGTTCAAATTTTAAAATTTTTTTCTTCAAATTTTTTAAATTAAAAATAACCAATCAATGGTTAAAAAAATATTTTCTAGTTTTTTTATTTTATAATTTTAATAGAAATTGACAGAGAGGCTTTAATTGAATAAACTTAAAACTAGTGGAATGAAATGAATGAAAACAATGTTAGATGATTGAAATGAACTATGGTGAAACTTAGAGAATAAATTTTGTATTTTAGCCAAAAAGAAAAAAAATAATTTAAAAAATTATACTGAAATATATTAGAAGAAGTAACATTACTAAAAAAATCATAACAAACATACACTTAATCAGTAAAAATAAATTGAGATAGAAGTTGTAGTGATATCGTGATTGTGATGGTAACTTTCTATCCATCAAGTTGTTAGTACTTTAACCTGTGTTTAATGCCAACATTGACCCACCCCAAGCACAACCAAAATCCTCTTCTTCTTCTTCTCCATTTATTTATTTATTAAAAGCCAAATCCATTTTGAACTTATATATATCACCAGTTAATTTAAAATCCACCAAAAGATGACCATGTTGCTTTGAGTATCAAAAAGTCAGAACCAAATTCCTTTGATACTAGACATCTCAATTGTTTTTCTTTTTTGGATAGAGCTAGATGCAACTAATTTTTTTTTTTTTTGGGGTGAAAAAGGAAATGCATTAAAGAAAACTAAATAGAACAAAGTCTAGAGTATAAAACACCCCAAGCATCAGCTATAAGTTGGTGCATATACGTGAAGGAGGAGATGAATACAAGTACACAACACAAAAGATAATAGAGATTCCTTTTTTAGCAAAAGATCTACACAATGGCTCCCTTCGTGGTGGTTATGATGCAAAAAAGCCTTATCAAAAGACTAGAGCAGGGTTTTCGATTTTGCAATAAAAAAATTAGAGCATTGAAAAAGTGAGCCAAGTCAGTCAAAGCAGAGCAAAGTCAGTTATAAAACAATACGATGTGATTATATTGATAACAGAATTAGCGTCTATTTTAATGAGTAACTTTTAAATGTTGAGGCTCCTAGCAAGGGTGAGCTCCCTAGAGTGGAAAATCTTTATGCATTAGACACATGAGATTTATGTTTCACTGACATGTGAGTCCCATCAACGTTTGACACATAAGATACTGTTTGTCTTAAAATTCGGTTGTCATATAGTTAATAAAAATCCACGTGTCAATGAGATATAGGTCTCATACGTCCAACATATGAGATACTTACTGTCCTAGAGTTTGGTTGCCACGGAGTTAGTAAAGGCCAATGTTTCTGGAGAAGCCACTAATCCATGCTCCTCTATAGCTTCTAATTAGACCACCAGCACTGGCTACCTATAAATATCTTTAATTCTTTACATGCTTTTATATTGAACAATAATTAGGGACAACTGTGCCAAGTAGAAGTGTGAAAACGTGAGTTTGAAGGAGGTGTAGAATCCAGCTGTTAACTAGTACAAGTTTTTTTGAACCCTGTTATGATTATTATCCTCCTTTTAACTGCGATTTTGATCCATTTGTTTTGCTTTTGTTTGAAGTAACTATTCTCGTAATAAAGAAACAAAAAAAGTTAGTGCTCTTATGGTCAAATGAAAAGTCTAGACACCTCCATATGTTATGCAACCATTTGTTGCCTTACATTCAGTGGATGAGAGCTAGATGCAACTAATTTTTTTTTTTTTTGGTGAAAAAGGAAATGCATTAAAGAAAACTAAATCGAACAAAGTCTAGAGTATAAAACACCCCAAGCATCAGCTATAAGTTGGTGCATATACGTGAAGGAGGAGATGAATACAAGCACACAACACAAAAGATAATAGAGATTCCTTTTTTAGCAAAAGATCTACACAATGGCTCCCTTCGTGGTGGTTATGATGCAAAAAAGCCTTATCAAAAGACTAGAGCAGGGTTTTCGATTTTGCAATAAAAAAATTAGAGCATTGAAAAAGTGAGCCAAGTCAGTCAAAGCAGAGCAAAGTCAGTTATAAAACAATACGATGTGATTATATTGATAACAGAGATCTATGTCTCACTGATATGTGAGTCCCATCAACGTCTGACACATAAAATACTATTTGTCTTAATATTCGGTTGTCATATAGTTAATAAAAATTCACATGTCAATAAAATATAGGTTTCATACGTCTAACATATGAGATACTTTCTGTCCTAGAGTTTGGTTGCCACGGAGTTAGTAAAGGCCAATGTTTCTGGAGAAGCCACTAATCCATGCTCCTCTATAGCTTCTAATTAGACCACCAGCACTGGCTACCTATATCTTTAATTCTTTACATGCTTTTATATTGAACAATAATTAGGGACAACTGTGCCAAGTAGAAGTGTGAAAACGTGAGTTTGAAGGAGGTGTAGAATCCAGCTGTTAACTAGTACAAGTTTTTTTGAACCCTGTTATGATTATTATCCTCCTTTTAACTGCGATTTTGATCCATTTGTTTTGCTTTTGTTTGAAGTAACTATTCTCGTAATAAAGAAACAAAAAAAGTTAGTGCTCTTATGGTCAAATGAAAAGTCTAGACACCTCCATATGTTATGCAACCATTTGTTGCCTTACATTCAGTGGATGAGGCAAAAGTCTGATTTTATATAATTGTAGAATTGTTTTAAATGAACATGTAGACGATGTTTTTTCCACCAATCAAGTGGATTTAAACCAATTAAATGTTTTCTATAAAAATTTTCATTAGATCAAGACATATATATAGACGACAAAAAATTAAAAAGTAGATATTAAAATTTCCAAATATAAATTTAATAAATTGTCAAATGTGTCACTTCATTGTCATAAAAAAAATATCTCATCTCCCTGCAATCAACCATGACCAAGCAATGTTTGGGCTTTTGAGTCATAAAAGAAAATATAATTGGGCCAAATGGGTTACAAGACCCGAGTCCAATTGAGGCATCGCTGACCCGACCGGAATGAGAAAGAAAGAAACACAAAGGAAAACACAAACGAGGGGAGGACAATACGCTTAAGATTAACGCAGGGAAATCCAAAGCCAATAAAATAGAAGGACACGGATCGATGACGTGGCATTAAATTTTCAAATCCCGCCTAAACCCCCAAATTTCATTTCGTGCGCAATTGAATTTCAATTTAACCCCTCAACTTAATATCTCCGCCTTTCGGGATTTCTCTATAGTCCCTCCTCACCCTCAACAAGACCCTCACCATCATTCCCACTTCTCTCTGTCCTTCTCTCTCTCTCTCTCTACGCGTTGAAAAAACTTTTCTCCCAAACCCTAACCCTAACCCTAGTTCACCAAACCCCCCCGGTGAGTCCACCTTTTCCGATCGATTTTCGACGAGTTTTCGCGTGCTTCGTTCGATTTCCGCAGCGGTTCTAACTGATCCGATCTTAATTTTGCAGGATTCGCCATGAAAGGAGCAAAGTCGAGGTCTGAGCCGAAGAAAGCTGATTCCAAGTGAGTTTTCCTTTTCCTCTCTAATTTTAAGCCCTAATATGAGATGAAAACTCTTCGATCATGTTTTCTCAGATCTTAGATCTAAAAATTGACCAAAATCGCTCTCTGTGTTTTTATAAATATTATTTGTGTTGTTAATTTTGGTGTGGATTTATGTGCGCGTTGTTGTAGGCTTTCGGTGAAGAAAGGCGGTGCTTCAACCAAAGCACCAGCAGGAAGGAAGGGAAAGGCCGCGAAGGACCCTAACAAGCCTAAGAGGCCTGCTAGCGCTTTCTTCGTTTTCATGTAACTATTTTTCTTACCCTTCGCTTTCGCTTTCATTTTCCGGAAACTAGTTTTCTCGAGGTAAAAGAAAAGAGGAAAAAAAAAAGGTCTACATAGAAATTTATTTGTTTTTTAATTCTCGTAAAAAGTCAAAATCACATGTAGAACTCTTCATAAACAAAACTAGCTTTGACCTTTTGCAAAATAGCTTCGCAGTTTGCTACAAAGCTATAATTCCTTTTTTTTTTTTTTAATTAATTTTTTTTTCATGATTGCAGGGAAGAGTTTAGGAAACAGTTCAACAAGGACCACCCTGAAAACAAATCAGTTTCTGCTGTAAGCTCGATTATATTCATTTCCCTCTTTGGCTGGTGGTAGTTTAGTAAATCCTGTGGTTTTCATCAGCTTGAAATATGTTCTTCTTTTTGTTAAAATAATCAGGTTGGTAAAGCTGCTGGTGCGAAATGGAAGTCCATGTCCGAAGCCGTAAGTATTTTGAGATGTGAAATTTGTTAATTAGTTTTAGCCTATAAATGTTGTAAACTCAACAAATATAAATTATTTCAGGAAAAAGCACCTTATGTTGCGAAGGCAGAGAAAAGGAAGGTTGATTATGAGAAAAACATGAAAGCCTATAACAAGAAGCAGGTAATTGCTTTAAAAGTTTATTTTATTTTTGTTATTCTTTTGTGAGTTTGTGTACTGTATGAGTGATTTGTTTGGTTGTTTGTCTATTTGAACAGGCTGAAGGTGCGAATGCAGCTGAGGATGAAGTAGAGTCCGAGAAGTCGATGTCTGAGGTCAATGATGATGATGAAGGGGATGAAGATGGCAGTGAGGAGGTTTGATTGAATTCTGTAGTCATGATTGTTGTAATAATTTTTTGGTTTTTGGATTTTTTTTATTGATTATTCTTTGAAATTGTTGTTTGCAGGAGGATGATGACGAGTAGCAAATGGTTTGAATGATAGGATAGTCATTTAGGCTGTCGAAATGTTTTATCATCCCATGCTAATGGTTTGATCATGTTATGTCTAAACTTTTGTTCCCCTTTCCAAGAAAATATATCCCTGCTCCGTTGTCATTTGTTTTGCCCTTTCAGGAAATGGATAGTTATAGATGGGAAGTTGACCTCTATTTGTACTTTTCAAATGAATTCTAATGATTTAGTGAAGGGGTATTGTCTATTGTAGAGCTTCAGCACCCTGTCCCCTTGTTAGCATTTTATGTTAATGCATTTTTATTTCTTTTTATTTTAGTAATGTTGTCAGCCTCCAACTATTATGCTCATGTAGTTGTGTAGACCTTTTCTTTGGGTACATTTTACTTGTGTGTGTTTATGTATTGTAGTTTTTTGGAAATACTTTGTCCTTATTGTTGGGTGAAAATTTAACATCCACTGGTTTGCATGAGTTGTTAGCAATGACTTGGATCAGGTTTGTGCTAGTTTTGCTGAATAAATGTCCTCGTGAGAGGAATGAATGCAGTTTAGGCCTTGATGTTTTAAATGCTGCTTGAATGACTTTTGTTTTGATAGTTTCCATAAAGTAATTTGATAAGCAGTCATCTTTCAAAGGTTTTTAATATTTAATGTTCTTTAAAGAATTTGTGGTTGACCCTGATAAATTCACTAGGATCCATAGAGTTGACTTTGATTCGGATTTAATCTTGGTTTTATTAATGTTATGCATTTTACTAGTTCTTGCAGTTGGGTATGATGATTTGTTTCTATCAATTGTGTACTCATTTTTGTGTGTGCTGATACTGGTAATGGCATGTTATTCTGTTTATGTATTGTTTTTATTTTTTTGGTTAGGAGAATTGTTATTCTTACTTCTCTTGTTTCTTTCAATTGTCTATGAGTGTCATGCCTATGAGTGGTTCGCTTATTTTATTAGATTTAGATAGATGTCAATTAATGGTTTGTAGAGTGTTGCGATCTATTCCCCTCAAATTTTCAGTAAATGCTGTAAATACCAACATGGCTGTTATCCCAAATGCTGGACTGATTTGTTGTCAAGGAGTTGGTTTTAACTGTTATAATAGCATTGGAATGTGATTTGGACATCTACCATTCTGGTGTAGTTTGATGGCAGGGCAATTAGTTTTGATGTTTTTTGTTCATATAGTGATGAGTTTACACTATTGAGTATTGAGTTGTGTTTTCTTCATGACCTTATAATGACATTTATCTATAAAGTTACTGTCACATTACAATTATAGGATTTTGTTTGTGAAGAATCACCTATTAAAAAAAAAAGGATTTGTTTGTGAAGAATCAATTGTGGATAGAGATGTTTCTAGAAGTTAGGTGAAAATAGCTTTTTCTGTTTTGGCTTTCTCCTGCACCCTTCCAAAGCAATTAAGTATTTAAATGTCTAAAATTCTAAATGGTTTTCACCTATAAAAAAAATCTAAATGGTTTTCTGCTACTCTTAGGTTTTTAGACTGGGGTTTTGTTTTAACTTTTTCCAATGTTTTGCATTGTTATTTTTGTGCAGTTGTGTTTCTGGATTTGATATACCTAGGGTTGCAAGAGAATCTCATTTAACTAGCATTCTAGCAATTCCACTTCCTCCGGTGCTTCAGTCCCTCCATTGATACTCTGGTTTTTTATTGCTTGTTAGTTTTATGTCGGCATAAATCTGGTTTGCCTTGGTATTTCAGCTTATTGCATTTTGTTTGAAATTGTCTGTCCTAACCTTGAGTGTATTATTGCTCTAATCAAGTTGAATCAGTTTTTCAAATAAATATTTTTAATGTTTATTTGTCAAGATATTTTTGTGTTTCAATCTTTAATGTTTTTAGCTTTTGCACTGCATGTTACATTTGTCATTTGCTTTTATGGGTTTTGTTTGATATTTTGATGTAGTTCCCTTGAAATTGTGAAATATTTAAAGTGAAACCTTTGTGCTGGAAAACATTAGTTTCTGTCATGATTGGTTGAGGGAGTTATAAGGTGTTCATTAAGGTTGTTTGAGTTTGGTACAAGCTTTTGAGTTGAATACCGAGTTCAAAGAATATCTGATAGGGTTGGTTGGCTCATGAGGGGAGTGGTAACTTGTCTTGTCATATGGTCATTACTGGGTAATGAGATTGATCGGTGGATGCCCTTTTGGTCACACCATTTGAATGTTTAACGAGGCTCATAATCGTTTACAGAGTCTTGCTCGTATCTTCCTGTTTAGTATTGACTTTTGAGACTGGTAGAACTTTTGACACGGGAGTGTTTTTGGTAAGGTGATTGTGAGTCGGTTGATCTTTCATATATATATATATATATATATAGATATGTAAATAGCATGAGTCATTGTGATTTCTTATTTGGATTGTTTGATGACTCCGGTCACACTCATTGTTGGTGCCGCTTGCTGGACTGGTTTTATAAATTCTATGAACTATTTATCCTTTACAAAGATTTGCTTGGCTGCACGTACATGTGCCTATATTAGTGTGCTACATTGAATTCCAATCTTTTATATGGTTTATTGTTATGTATGAAAATGTACGACAAAAATGGTATATCATGTGTAGGGGCAAAATTTGTGGTGTGTAAGCTCGTTGCCAATAATCTCATGGTGATGCGATGGCATTTGTTAATCTTGTCTTTTTCATCTTGGTTGCTATGGTAAAGGGTTTTCTTGTAATTGAGGTGTTTTGAGTAAAACTTTTAGGACCGGAAAGAATAGAAATGAATGAAAAGAATAATTTTTAATTTTTTTTTCAACTTTATTTGAGAGGTTTAATGGAGGTTTAATGGAGAGAATGGAATGGATATGAGGAAATATTTATATTTTTGTATCTTTTAAAAATTTTAAATTTTTACTATTAAAATTGGGGAGGAATGAGAGAATTGAATTAAATTTAATGAATTTTTTATTAAAAATTTTAAAATATTTTTAATCATTTTTTTTTACTTAAATATTTTTATTTTTTTTTTATTTTTTTTTTTTATGATTATTTCATTCTATTTTTTTATGAACTTTTAAATGAAGGCTTATTTATTAGTTTAACGTTGTCGTATGGTTACATTTTACTTATTTGTAGGTTGTCTCTAATTTGATTTGTCTACTCATAATTTTAATTTCGACACTTTATCCATTCGTGATTTCTTCTGGTACTCTTCTATTACTCAACTCCAATGTAGACATTACTCTAACATATAAACTCATAAAAAATAGAACATGAAACAGATCAAACACCTCCTCACTCCTAAAATACACTCTCATTCGACATTCACACCAAACGAAGATCACAATGCAATGTGCTTGAAATAATGGACTGAGAACCTCTCGGGTTTTGATCGTGCAAGCAAACGGAGGAAGGAGACACATTATTCATTTGTTCATCTGTTCAGCTGAATTAAATATTGATTCAGTATGAACTATGAACTTCACTAAACTTGAAAAAAGAAAAATAATAAACCCATGCACCCATATCAAAATTTTGGCATATCATGGGCTCCTCTTTAAAACAAAACTACAGAGTAAATTTCAAGATAAAAAAAAAAAAAAAAAAAATCAAATGAACAAAAACAAAAGACTGACAAAACAAAATTTTCTAACAAACCTCTAAGAGCAACTTCCAGCCAACTTAAAGAAGCCAAGAATCCCTCAAAGATTTCTCTTTTACTCCACACCAAACCAAGCAAGTCAATATTTAAAATCACTAATGAACTTTCAACAACGCAGGAGATGTTTCTTCTTCAAAAACTTTCAATTAAGCAAAAAAATTTGTCTTTTGTTTGCGTATAACAAGAAGGTTCAAAGTTGGGGTTTCAAGTTTTTCAGATTTAGGGATTTTTCAGACTGGGTTATGTGGGTCAGTGGGTGTGAGCCTTTGAGGGTAAATTTGTCTCACCAGAACTTTTTAGTCCATGTGTTTATAAGTTTAAAAATAAATTAGTTTGGTCAGTGTCAAATGCCAGATGAACACTATGTCTCCTTCTTCTTCGGTTTGCTTGCACAATCAAAACCTAGGAGGTTCTCAGTCCATAAGGAGTGTTTAATTTGTTTTAAGTTCTATTTTTGATGAGTTTATGTGTTAGAGTAACGTCTACACTGGAGGTGGGTCAAGGAGGAGTAACAGTGGAAATCACAAGTGGATAAAGTGTCAAAATTAAAACCATGAGTAGGCAAATTGAATTAGAGGCAAATTATAGATGTATAAAGTGTAATTATCCCTATTTTAAAATAGGGGTCTAATAGTAATATTATTATAAAATAATTACATTCCATTTTTTCCATGATTACCCCAAACAAAATTATTTACATTTAATTCATTTTTATTCCTTTATTTTAAAACATCCGATCAAGTTTACTTAATTCCAGTTTCCTGAACTAAGGAAGCTCTAATATCTCAGTTTCCTTAGACAGTAGAATTTTGTCCCTTCCAATGAGGTGTGAGGTCCCTATGGTAACAGTGTTATCTGTAGGTTTTTTGGGGTATTCTGTGAGTGCATTAAATGTGATGAAGTTAATACGGCTCCCCAAAATCAAGTAACGTCTGAAACAAATAAGGAAGTTGACTGCCTGGAGAAACAAATTAAGGAAATTGATGATGAATTAAAAAGGTATGAGATAAATGATATCAATTATTTGGGTGATCTAGGAGGCTCTCAAACGGCTCAGAAGGCAACAGCTAGGGTTGAAATTCTTAATGCTGATCCAATTAATAATGAAGGTGGCATTCGGCCAGGCAGTCAGGTGCCAAGTCAGATTAGTGAGCACGCGACAGCACATGGACAAGTGGCTGGAAAAAACCCTAAACAAAAGACTTGGACACGGGTTGAATGTGAAAAAGAGAAGGGTGCAACTCTGTGGTAGCCGTTTTGCCTGCTAAAAGAATCATAGAGGAGGATGATGAAGGAAGGCAGGGTGATCATCACAAAAGAAAGAAAGAGTACTTCATGTGGAAGGGAAAAACATAAATTTATTGGCGGAGGCTGGTTCTAAGCCCCGCCAGGTCCAATGAGTCTCCTATGTTGGAACTGTCGAGGGCTTAGGAACCCAAAGACAGGTCAGGAGCTTGGAGATTTAATTCGGGCACAAGATCCCTCAGTCGTGTTCTTGGCCGAAACATGGCTGAAAAAAGCTAGGCTTGAGGAAATTCATGCACAATATAAATTTGGGGGGATGATTGAAGTATCAAGGGAAGGCAGAGGGGGTGGAGTTGTGCTTTTTTGGAAGAAGGACTGTGATATTTCGGTGGATACCTTTTCACCAAACCATGTTGATGCTATTGTGAACAAAGGAAAGGATGATGAGTGGTGTTTCACTGGTTTTTATGGAGAACCGGATACTAGAAATCATCATGTGTCTTGGGCAACCCTACGACGGCTTAAGACCAAGCTTTCTCTACCTTGGATTTGCGCTGGAGATTTTAATGAGATTATTAGGGCACATGAAAAAATGGGAGGTAGGTTGCACCCATTTAAGCAGATGCAAGATTTCACAGATGTCCTAGACGAATGTGGTTTTAGAGACTTGGGTTTTATGGGAGGTAAATTTACTTGGTGTAATGGACATCGGGAGGGGCATACTATTTGGGAGAGGTTAGACAAGGCAGTGGCAACTGTTGATTAGCTTGAAAAATTTTCAGACAGAAGGGTTGTTCATTTGGAGTGTGGGTCATCAGATCATAAACCGATTGTGATATTCCCTAATGGTATTCCAAAAAAATGCCAAAGGCCGTGGAGATTCGAGCATATGTGGCTTGGTGAGGAGGGATGCCATGCTTCGGTGGAATCCGCTTGGAACCAAGATGCCTTTGGTGATCCGATGAAGAGGGTGGAGACCAAAATTACTAAATGCCAAGCAAACTTGAAGTGGTGGAGCAGCAAGTCTTTTGGGAATGTGACAAAGCAATTAAAGGAAAAAAAAAGAGAAATTAAGGAAGGCGGAGGAAGCTGCACTCAGGGGGGGCTCAATGGAGGAGGTGTTGAAATTGAAAAAGGATATAAAGGAGCTATTGGTGAAAGAAGAGAAGATGTGGAAGCAGCGGTCTAGAGCCCTTTGGTTACATGAAGGTGATAAAAACACTTGGTATTTCCATAGTCGTGCTACACAAAGATTTCGTCGAAACAAAATTTGTGAGTTGCTTGATTCGGGGGGGCAATTGTGTACGGAAGAAGATGATATTGCACGGATCCTAATTGAGTACTATCAAGGCTTGTTCAATTCGGCAAATCCATTCAATATGGAACAAGCCGTGGTTGACACCCCACAGGTTATCACCCCTGAAATGAATAGCATGCTCCAAGAGGATTACACACGGGTTGAAGTGGAGACTGCTTTGCATCAGATGGAAGCACTGAAGGCACCGGGTCCTGATGGCTTACCCCCAATGTTTTTTCAACATTATTGGGAAATCATAGGAGATGATGTTTCTGAGGCGGTGCTAAATTGCTTAAACACAGGTTTTATTCCTCCATCTATAAATAAAACCTTCATCACTCTTATTCCTAAGGTTAAATGTCCTACCCTAGTCACTGATTATCGCCCTATATCTTTGTGTAATATTCTATATAAACTTGTTTCCAAGGTTATTGCTAACATGTTGAAAAGAATCTTACCAAATATTATCTCGGACTCACAAAGTGCTTTTCAGTCAGATAAAGCTATTTCTGACAACATCTTGGTGGCATTTGAAACACTACACCACATGAAAATTTAGAAGGCGAAGAAATCGAGTTTCATGGCTTTAAAGCTTGACATGAGCAAGGCGTATGACCGGGTAGAATGGAGGTTTCTAAGAAAAATTATGGAGAAGATGGGGTTTGGTGAAAGATGGGTGAGATTAGTAATGAAGTGTATTAGTACGGTGTCATACTCAATTTTGGTGAATGGGGAACCAAAGGGCGAGATTACACCATCTAGAGGAATAAGACAAGGTGATCCTCTCTCACCGTATCTTTTCTTATTGTGTTCTGAAGGTTTAAATCGATTAATTCAGGGTGCAGTAAGTGAGGACAAGATAAGGGGTTTCTCTTTGTGTAGGAATGGACCACAGATCAGCCACCTATTTTTTGCAGATGATACACTATTGTTTTGTAGAGCAAAGATGGAGGACCTTTTTGCTCTTCAAGATATTTTAAACTTGTATGAACAAGCATCCGGCCAACAAGTAAACAAAGGGAAGACGACAATCTTCTTTAGTAAAGCTGTTTCAGTGGAACTAAGAGAGGAATTGTCACATTTTTTGGGGGTCTCGGAGGTTAAAGAGTACAAAAAATACTTGGGATTGCCATCGGTGGTGGGCAGGAAAAAAAAAGCAAGCCTAAACTACATCAAAGAATGTGTGTGGAATAAGTTACAAGGGTGGAAAGAACAACTATTATCTCAAGCGGGTAGAGAGGTGCTCCTAAAGGTGGTAGTTCAAGCCATTCCTACATTTGCGATGTCTTGTTTTAAACTTCCGGTGGGCCTATGTCATGATATTGAGATGATGATAAGGAAATTCTGGTGGGGGCAGCGTGGAGAGCAAAGAAAAATCCATTGGAGAAATTGGGAGGTTATGTGTCAACCAAAAGATCAAGGTGGCTTGGGCTTCAAAGATTTGATTAAATTTAATGAGGCAATGCTTGCCAAACAGGTGTGGAGGTTACTCAATGACCAGAATTCTTTGTTTTTCCGGGTGTTCAAGGCAAAATGTTTCCCTCATGGAACGGTGTTTGATGCAAAAAAGGCTTTTGGTTCATATGCATGGCAAAGTATATTGAAGGCTAGATCAGTCATAGCTGATGGAATGATGTGGAGAGTGGGAGATGGTCAGACAATCCGTGTGTACTGGGACAAGTGGCTGCCTGGGAAATTCCCTTCAAAGATTATGTCACCACAGTGTGCAACACCTGGTGATGTACGTGTTTCTTCTCTGATTGACTAGGAGGCGCGGGCATGGGATTATGAAAAAGTAGACCACCTATTCCTACCTTTTGAAGCAGAGAAAATAAAAGAAATTCCATTGTGTGTCACGGACCAAGCAGATTGCTTGATTTGGCCGAGAAACAAGGACGGTACTTACTCTGTGAGAACATGGTACCAGCTGTTGTCTGAAAGGGAGATGATGGACAAAGCTTCGGTTTCAGACACAACGAATAATAAGCTGTTTTGGAAAAGGATTTGGAAGATGAGGGTACCCAACAAAATTAAAATATTCCTCTGGCATGCGTGCTCTGAAGCGCTACCAACAAAAGCAAATCTTTTCAAGCGAAAGGTTGTCAATGTAAAAATCTGTCAGTTGTGCGACAGTGAGAATGAGACCACGTTGCATGCTTTATGGTCCTGCCAAAAAAAGCTTACGGTTTGGGAATCAAGTTTTGGGTGGGTGAAGAAGGAATTCCCAACGTTGGCAACTTTCTCAGACCTGGTTACTCTGGTTGGGAGGCAGCAAAAGCAATTGGAACTTTTTGCTACGGTGGCTTGGGGTATCTGGGGTCGGAGGAACAAGATAAGGTGTGACGAACTTTGCTTGCCGCTGGAAAGGATTATGGATTCAGCTGCCTCGATCCTCAGTGATTTTCAGAAACAGTACAGCCATGGTATTAGCGTGCCGAGGCAACGACACGGTAAGTGGGAACCACCTACGGCGGCTATGAAGTGGAAAACAAATTTTGATGGTGCCATGTTCTCAGAATCCGATCAGGCCGAGATTGGGGTGGTGATTAGAAACCATGAAGGACAAGTCATGGCGGCGCTATCTGAAAAAATAAAGAAACCTGCTTCAGCTGAGATACTAGAGGCGTTAGCTGCAAGGAGAGCAGTCAGTTTTACCATGGAGTTGGGCTTTAATCAATCTATGTTTGAAGGTGACTTGGAGGTTATAATCAAAGCCCTCAATGCCGAAGATTTTTCTTTAGCTAGTGTTGGACACATTATTAAATACATTCGGTCTATGTCTGGTTTGTTACAAACCAAGTCCTTCTCTTTTGTAAGGAGGCAGGGTAACTTAGTTGCCCATGCCTTAGCTCAGAGAGCAAGGTTTTCCTTTCCTGTACTAATCTGGATGGAGGATGTTCCACCAGACATTTATCATTTTGTATGTTTTGATTTCAGTTAGTTAATAAATTGGCCGACAAGTTCGGATTCTCAAAAAAAAAAAAAAAAAAAAAATTCCTTTCTATTTTTTTTTCATTCGGTTTCTTTACTTAAATACTTTAAAATTGGCCGACAAGTTCGGATTCTCAAAAAAAAAAAAAAAAAAAAAATTCCTTTCTATTTTTTTTTCATTCGGTTTCTTTACTTAAATACTTTCATTTCTTTTCCTTTTTATTTTCTCATGATCATTTCATTTAATTCTTTTATGAACTTTTAAATGGAGGCTTAGTTACTAGCTTGATGTTGTCCTATGTTTATTATTTTAATGTAAATTATTCTTATAGCTTGCATTAGCTGTTATAAAACAGACCATTATTGAGGATAACTTGTTGACGTTTTTTTTTTTTTTTTGACAGGTTGACGTTGAGGATTTGGGTGTTGTGGTTTTAACTGACATCACAGTGGTTAATTTGATCTGTTCCCCTTTTCTTTTCGGATTTGCGCTTGCCAAAGATTATATTCAGATTACAATATATAAATTGCAGTACTTTGTAGTAATCCAAAGTCAAAGATGTTGCATAGCAGGATGTGAATGCTTATGATTTGTGATTATTTAAATATTTAATTTAACATTGTTGTCAATGTTAAACTTTTGTTAGTTCAAGTCGCTCTATAGATTATAAAACTCCATTCCTTGAGGAAAAAAAAAATCGAGTATTCTGCACTTTTTGAGAATCTTAAAAGGTTTGATGGTGTTTGGATTGGATGGAGAACAAATATCTAGCAAACAAGGTACTAGAAATTTCTTTGGTTGCGTACAAAAAATAATGCATAGGAAAGATTGATGTCTGATAATGATCCAAAGTTATATTTTTTTTAATTGACAAAGTTATTGTTTATTTCTATACACTGGTTAAGTGATATTGTCTGATTGCAATGAACGCTTTGAATGCAGATTTGCAGTCTTTGGAATCCTTTGGTTTACTTAGTCGTGATGTTAAATGTTTTGCAAGTTAATTCATTGTAATAGGTTTTTACATGTTCGTAGAGAAGAATTGTTGTATTCTCACATTAAGAGAAACGATAATGGGGTTGCTCATAGTCTGGCTAAAAATGCATTATGCATACAAGATTTTCAAGTATAGATGGAAGATGTCCCATTTCATATTGGTTCGATTTTACAATTGAATGTAGTTGAATTTTATTAATAAAATCCAACAGTTTCTTTCTCAAAAAATAATAATAATAATAATAATAATAATGTGTTATCAAAAACTATTCTAAAAGAAAGTTCACGAAGAATTATTATATGAGTCAGGTCTATTTATTTTAGTTTAAAATCAAAACTTATTAATTTTGATTGTACTGGGTTATATTATGAGAGGTATGCCCTCTGAACTCTGTAACTGAACTTCCTTAATTTTCTATATAAGCAGCGTTTTCTACCCAAAAAAAAAAAAAAGAGTACAATAGACACCAATGGAAATAAGAATCAATGAAACTAAGCTCATCCAAACGAACGCACTTGTCTTTGAGAACATGCTTGACATGAAATGAATTAGATAAAAACTATGTAAAAGCACGGCGACAGAACAGCTGCAGCCGCAGCAAGAATAACAAGAACAAGAATAATAGCAACATTAATGACAACAGTAACAACATTTGGCAAAATGGGGTTTCAGTTGCAGCTCCTGTAATTCCTGTTGTCTTCCAAGCATGCAACACAAGCCACAAATCTCCCTAGGGGATTCCAAGGGTAAAGGTATCGATGATCGCAAATTGCCCAGGCAATATCATCTACTGAAAGCCAGTCTATGAGTGACCAAAGAAACTCAAACTAATTGTTTAAGTATACACTTTTTAGTGAAAAATGAACTAAAAAGATAACGAGAATCACTAGTAAATTAGAAAATGGATTGAAACCTGCTTCACATTGTCCTGACAGTGAAACCTAGGAAGCACGGGTGCGTTTCGGGACTCGGGTGCGGGTGCGGGACTTGGCAATTTTTGAAAAAGGTGGGTGCGGGTGCGGCGGGACTCGGCTATTAAAAAATTATTAAAAATATATTTATTTATATTTTTAATATATTGCTAAGCACACTTTTTCACATTATATAAACATATACCAAATTTAAGAGCAATAATAGATAATAATTAAAACAAGATGTTCATAAATTCAATACAACCCACAAGATTAAAACTAAAACATTCCATAATGTTTGGAAATTAGACTACAACTCGCAAGTTCGAAACTAAAACAAAATAAAAGATAATCAACAAGACAATCAACAAGACAATCAAACACCAACATCATCATCCTCAATATCAATAGCTTCACTTCGAACTTCACTTTCACTAGTAGTAGCACTAGTGTTAGCATTCCCAATAACCATGGCCTCCAACCCTGGCTCATCAAGTGTAAGGGATGCATTCTCAAGAATTCCAGCTCCTCCATGTATGTCACTCGCATTCCAAGAGTCTCCTGCAATATCCCACATCTTTGTTGCTGTATGGACGTACTCCTCATTGCGCCTTGACAAGAGTCGAAGATTAGAATGCACATATACCAAATCCTCAGCACGTGCAGGAGTCATTTTGTTT
>NW_027070117.1:262862-324337 GCF_002906115.3 Quercus suber
TTTATAGTTTAAATAGTTATTATTTGTAGGTTAAATTCAATCTATTGAATTTGCAATGGACGAAGTTACTAGCACAGAAACTTCGCCTTCATCTAATCAAGAAGTAAATGATGAATCTCCTCTTTGGCAGTATGTGACTAAAGTAGACAAACCACCTGGTGCTTCTGTTAAATCAGGTGGAAACACATACTTTAAGTGCAACTATTGTGATGTAGTTTTTATGGGATCCTATTCTAGGGTTAAGGCTCATTTATTAGCAATTTCTGGCAAAGGTATTAGAGCATGCCCTAAGGCGAAGAGCCATAGGCAGGAAATGCAGCGAATGCATGATCAAGTTGAGAATGATAAGAGAGAGGAGAACGGAGAAGTGAAATTCCCTTACCCCCACCTCCCCAGGCCGTGGGCTTGCTCCTATTTCTCCATTTCGAAGACAAGAAGGGAGTGATAGTACAAATCCGGTTGATAGTAAGAGGAGGAAGGTGGATTCTCCTTTGGAGAGAGCATTCCAGAATAGTGCTAGACATGATTTGGATAGCAGAATTGCTAGGATGTTTTACACCGGTGGGCTTCCGTTTAACTTTGCAAGGAACCCATATTATCGTAGTTCCTATGCATATGCTGCTACCCATAACATTCCGGGTTATCTTCCTCCTGGATACAATGCTTGAGAACAACACTTTTGCAAAAAGAAAGAGCTAATGTTGAAAGGCTTTTGAAACCAATTAAGGACTCTTGGCTTGAAAATGGTGTAAGTATAGTTTCTGATGGATGGTCAGATCCACAAAGGAGGCCTCTTATTAATATTATGGTTGTATCAGATGGGGGTCCAGTGTTTATAAAGGCAGTTGATGGGTCAGGTGAGTTCAAAGACAAACATTATATTGCTGGGTGTTGAAGGATGCTATAAAAGAGATTGGACATGAAAAAGTTGTCCAAGTCATCACTGATAATGCTAGTGTGATGAAATCTGCTGGACTCTTATTGAAGGTGAGTATCCTAAAATATTTTGGACACCTTGTGTTGTCCATACTCTTAATTTAGCCTTGAAGAATATTTGTGCAGCAAAAAACACTGAAAAGAATGAAGTTACATATGAGGAATGTAATTGGATTACACGTATTGGTGATGATGCATCTTTCATACGTGTTTTTATCATGAACCATTCAATGAGGTTGGCAATGTTTAATGAATTTTGTCCATTAAAATTGCTTCAAGTTGCTGATACTAGATTTGCTTCGGTTGTTGTAATGCTGAAAAGATTGAAGTTGATAAAAGATGCTTCAAGCTATGGCTATTAGTGACCAATGGGCTTCTTATAGAGAGGATGATGTTGGAAAAGCTCAAAAGGTGAAAGATATGATTCTAAGTGATCTTTGGTGGGATAAGGTTGATTATATTCTTGAATTCACAGGGCCCATTTATGATATGCTACGAATAGCCGACACAGATAAGCCTTGTCTTCATCTTGTGTATGAGATGTGGGATTCAATGATAGAGAAGGTGAAGGCAATAATATATCGGCACGAAGACTTGGAAGATGATCAGTATAGCTTATTTGGGCTGTGGTGTATGATATACTCATTGATCGATGGACCAAAAATTGTACACCAATACATTGCTTGGCTCATTCCTTAAATCCTAAGTAAGTACATTTATTTTCTATTTTCCTTAGTTCACCCTTTTAGTAAAACACACGTTTCATCTATATTTTTTTTTAATCTTTAACTAGGTATTACTCCATTGAATGGCTTTCGGGGAATCCAAAACGCATCCCTCCACATCGGGATCATGAAATTTCTATGGAAAGGAGCAAGTGTTTGGATCGATACTTTCAAGATGAGAGTGAATTAAAGCTGGTGGTGAAGTCTGAGTTTGCTACATTTTCAGGAGGGAGGTTTCCTTCACCAGATGCCTTGACAGATAGGTGGGCCTTACAACCTTTGGTTTGGTGGCAATATCATGGCTCCGCATTTCCAAATCTTCAAACCCTTGCCCTTAAACTTCTTGGACAACCTTGTTCATCCTCATGCGCTGAGAGAAATTGGAGCACATACAAATTCATTCATTCCTTAAAAAGAAACAAAATGACTCCTGCACGTGCTGAGGATTTGGTATATGTGCATTCCACGTGGCCGGACGCGGCACGGACTCGCGGTCAGCGGCGTCCCTGCCGCGTCGCCGCGTCCGGCCGAGTCCGACTCCGGTGCGGCTCCTCTGGAGCCGCGTCGGTGCTTCCCAGAGTGAAACCCCATTCAGAACTCCAGAGTTTGGGATAAGCTTAAATTTTCCTCGAGATTGACTGCTCGAACATTGGCTACAAATTCCGGTGGCATGTTTGTTAAAACTATCTCAATGTTTCCCAGACTTAGCAACTCGTCTGGAAGACCCTTTAGCTTGTCACAATGTCGGATTTCCAATTCTTGGAGACTAGTCAGTGCTCCTTTCCCCACCTCCCACGTGTCCAAATCCTTAGCATCCAAAGCTTCAAAATTCGAAGCGGGAACCATCCGGAAGGGCACTTCATTTCCTTCCCGGTGTTGGAATTGGCCAATAGCCTGAGGACAGAAAGGCTTGGCAGCTGCCCTAGGATCGGCATGGGATCTTTTTGTAGCTTTGAGACCGACAAGGTAAGAACTGTAAGTTTAGGAGGGAAATCATTCCTACTATGTAGCTCTAGTAAGCTTCCAAGCAAATACAGGTGGGTGAGATCCTTAAGGCTTGACAGAGGCTTCAAGTTGAGCTTCTAAGGTTGACCATTTTGAATCTTTGATCCTTGGATCTTATCTTGAGAGATTGAAGACTTGCGAGTCTTGCAATCCACTCGTCTAATTCTTGAAAGGAGTCTAAATGACATGTAAGACCCAGTTTCCTGAGATTAATTAACCTATACAAACCATTCTTCACTAGATTCTTGTTGTCCACAAACAATCCCCACAATGTCTGGAGATGAGTAAGAGAACTGCCATGTTTTTGTGAATACATGTCAAGGCGTATTTCATTCAGACACAGATGCCTCAAGTGTTTCATCTTCCAAATAGAACTTGGTAGAGAGCTGATATAGGTGTGCTTCATATCTAAAGTTTCAAGGTAAGGTAGGTCACCAACAGAGTGGGGAAGGGTATCCAAAAAAGTCCCATCTTAAACCCAAATACCTCAACAAGAGAAACAGTTTCCCTATATTGCTAGGCAATTTAGGCTTGTAAACACGCTCTAGATCAAGCACCCTCAGCAATCCAAAATTTTGACCAATGACTTGGATGAGAAAGCCATCAATTTCCATGGCAGGCATATCGTTCTTTTGAATGTTGAAGGACAAGTGCGCAGACGATGAATTTTCATGGGATACTCTTTGGTGTTAACATAGTCAGCAAACCTGCGAACACCATGCTTAGTAATTTTCATTCCTGGCAATTGGTAGATGTGGAAAAGGCCAATCTCCTGAGCTTTGTACAAGAAATTACTGTCATCATGTAACGCACCAAGCATACGGCATGTTTTGGGACTCCATATTTCTCCTTTTGGATATTTGAATCATGCTTCTTTTCACAAGTTCGTCCAAGTATATTTCCACTGTATCCTCAGGAGTCATCCCTGGTGATTGCCTCACAAATCCCTCTGCCAGCCATAACCGCAACAACCTTCTCAAAGGAATATCATAATCTTTTGGGAATAGCCCAAGTGGAAGGGTAGATCATTATAACTCAGGGCCAAGATATTTGAGAACTGGACTTGCTCACTGTCTAGCTGCCAACTTGGGTGCTCAATAACTTTCAACCATACTTCGTAGCTCACTTCCTATGTCGACAGCAAACCTCCAACTCCAAGCACCGTGATTGCCAGAGGTAAACCCTTACATCTTCTATTAATTTTTCTTTTCAGCTTGAATATATCTGACTCAGAGAACTGAGAGTCGTCTGGTAACCGTACCTTTTTCAAGAATAATTCCCAGGTGTCTTCGTCATTTAGCGGGTTGAGCCGATGAAGCTCTACTCTTGTATCTGCTGAGAAAGCGACGTGATGATTGCTAGTAGTCAACATGACTCTGCTACCATTTTTTGGATCTGGAAAGGTGTCAAGAAGCTTTTTCCATACTCTAAGTTCCTGCAAATCGTCCAACACAACCAGGTACCGTTTCTCCTGCAAATTCTTACGGATCTTCTCTACCAATTCTTTTTTCGTTGATTTCTTGTCAACTGTTGCATTGACAATTTGTTCTAATGTGCTTAGCAGAACATCTGTAAGGTTCCCAGAGGCAAGAACCCATACGCGGCAATCAAAATGACCTTTAACCTCACGACTTTTATAGATTGCCGTTGCAAGGGTAGTCTTGCCAGAGCCATGGTCGCCTTTAAGTGAAATGACGTGAAGCCCTACCCGGTCAGTTAGCATGACCACCAGCTTTCTTATGCCCTCTCTGAAGCCTATGACCTCTGTTTCTTCGTCCACAGGATAGCTAGAATTATTGTTTTGCTGATTCATTGTTAGCCCTTCATCTTGATAGCTTGATCTGTGGGAAGTTAATTGCGGAATCCTGAGAGGCTTCACTTGGTTTGATTTCTTCAACGTTTCCGCCCTGCTTTTGTCAAGCTCCTCTATCATGTTCTTGATCTTCTCTATCTTATTGCGAAGGTCTCGGTCAGCCTTCAAATTCTTGGGTACGAAAAAGTACCTCCAAGCGAAGCCCATTCCCCTTGCATACATTCTCTGCAGGACAAATGCTTCAATGGCATCCTCCACTTTATAAACAACAGTAAGAATATCATCCACACACTCCTACACATTTGTCAAGTTCTTTTTCATCTTCAGCATCTATTAGGAAGTTCTGCATTTGTCTGAGACTTATTCTGACTAGCTCTACCTCATTTATAGCCTTGTTGAAGATGATTGATTCTTGAATGAGCAGGTCCGTGAGTTTCCGTATCACTATGGAAACAGCTGCTTCCACATCCATTGATTTTTCTCTTCTTTCTCTTCCTTTTTCTCCTTATCCCAGCCAAACCATATATTGTGCTTCCAGGAACTGCCTCATTTGTTTGAACATTGGTTTGCTAAGGGGATGTGGGTCAGTGAAATTGATTAAATGCAATGAAGTAACACCTTGGTAGCACCAGCTGTTTTCTAATTTTGTTTCATCCCTATGACCATGTTTAGATCGCTGGAGAAAAAGAACAATGACATGCTTGATTGACTTGAGACTATTGAGATTGGTGGAATGCAATTAATGCAGTATAGCTGGTTTTTTCTTTTGCACCACCACAACCAAGGGATCATCAATTCACAGAGAAAATTAGGTGCCGCTTTAGGTATGGCAATCTTTCTAGCTGCATTTCCATTTTCTTTTATGCTATCGGCGTGTTTATTTGGGTTATGGATCTCCAGCTGCAATTGATCTTGGCAACAAAGGAAGCCCATTAATATGGTTCAATAGTGTATGAGTGCAGGTGGGCCCTTGGCTTGGGGCAAGGCCAACCAATGCCTTGACCTTCTTGACCTTCATAGTTTCCTTTTTATCAATTTTTTCTTTTATTTTTTTCTCCCACCTCCTTTCTTCCCCAAGATTTCACTCTCAAGGTCTGAAAATTTTCATGTATTCACATTTCGGCCTGGAACGCTGGATCAGGCTGGTACTAGCTGGAATTTAGGATGGAGCGGAACAAGGGACACTGGATTACCCACCGGAACAGAACATAATTCAAAACCTTGCATGAAAGTGGTATAATTTTTTTTCCCCTAAAATGGTGTATTAACAAATGTCATGAGAGCATATGTTAACATGACCCTTGTTATAACGATCAACGACCGTGATATAATTGCCAACTAGATTCTTAATGGCTAACTTGCAACATTTTTCTTTTAAATTCTTTTTAATGATAATTTGGAAACTTTATTAATCAAGTAGAAGAGTCAACAACAATGCAATTAGCCTTACAAGCATCCAAGATGACTTTTGGGGCTTCTTGCTTGTTACAACATAAATGGCTTTTAAGCCTAATAGCAAGTTTGCAAAAATGTGGGCTGCAAAATACTATATATATATATTTTTTGAGAAAGGCAGTTAGCAGGAGAAGGATAGGAGGAGTTTGAACCACATATACAAAACACCACAAAAAATGCTATTACCACATCTATCTCTTAAAGTTGATTAAAATGACATTTTTTCTTTAAGCATGATTATAATTGAACCTTTCAGCCTGACCTTGAATACTTAATTAGCATACGAATATGAATATAGTGGTGGGATAATGTTTTTTTTTTTTTTTTCCCTTTTCTCTTTCAGGTGAGTATAAACTAAAAATAAATAAATGGTGTCTCTACTCGAGCTTTTTGTATTACATGTATTTTCTACTATTACTTACATTTAGGTTCAATAATGTGTAAAGTCATGGTAGTAAAAAGTGATAGTCCTATCATGATTGATAAGTTATTATTAGTTTTGAGATGCATTATTGTGTGTATGTGTGTCTATATATATATATATATATATATAGACACACACTAAAAGAGAAATATTATGTTCACAACATTTTTGCAATTCTTTTACAAAAAATTCTACGTGACAGGTTGTTATTGACATTACTGGTGGGAAAAGAAGTAATTTCAACAGTGGGTTCAAATTAGAGCCAATAATAACTTATTACCTATAATTTGTTGTGAAAATGTTGTAGATGTAACATTTCTCATATTAAAAAGGGTGGAAAGAAAATAAAAATATGACCGCTAATATGGATCAATAGAAGTGCAGGGCCGGCTCTGTAGTATAGGCAAATGAGGTGGTCGCCTAAAGCCCCTAAGTAGAAAAAGGCCCCAAAATTTTAACCAATAGAGTTATTTCTTTCATTATAATAGTATTAATTAAGCCCAAATATTAGCCAATAAATAAAATAATATATTTTTATCAAATGAAAAACAAGAAAAAGAGAGAGAGAGAAAAGTTATGTCCACAACATTTTTTACAACAAATCTTAAGTGACAAGTTATTATTGACTGTTATTGGTGGGTAAAAAAGTAATTTTAGTAGTGGGTTTCAATTAGAACTAGTACCAACTTAACACCTAAGATTTGTTGTAAAAATATTATGAATATAGCACTTCTAAAAAAAAAAAAGAGCAATACACAAAAAATTTCACAACAATTGAGTTGACAAACTTTTACTAGTTTTCGTCTAGGTCCATCACTAAATCACATTTTTACTTCCCACTATCAATCTGCTACATCAACAGGTGTGGAAAGTTTTGTCAAATTTTTTGTGTCTATAGACTTTCTCTTAAAAAAATTCTATGTGGTTAATTAGTATTTTTGCATCTAAAACAAGAGAATAGAGGTTAAGTAACATTTAAATTTTTTTTTTTAAATTCACATTAAATATATAAAAGGCTTCAATTTAGTTTTTGCCTAAGGCCTCCAAATGCATCAAGCTGCTCATGTAGAAGTGTAGTAACAATAAATGTTACGTTTTAGTTTTTAGATATTATATAGATATGATTAAACCACCCAAGAGCGTAACTTAGTGGTAGGAAGTCTTTGCGACCTATTACATTGTGAGTTCAAAAGTTGTGGTTTCAAGTAGTGGTAAGCCCTACTATTACTTGGGCAATCTCACGCCATGCATGACAAGGTTTAAGTGGGTAGATACAATAATCACACTCTTAAGCTCCCTTTTCTTTCATAGAAATACATATAATTAGATATTTGATTGAATAACAAAGAAAACATAATGCAATTTTAGGTTAGCTTAAATTTATTGATTATTTATTTATTTATTTTTTTTTTATAAAGTTGGATAGAAGTATAGTTTTGACTCTTATAATTTTGCTGGAAGAATAGTTATAAATTAAAAACAAATGGGTCTTTTTTTTATAAGCAAAACAATCAAATGAGTCTTTATTTACATAAGTTGCCTTAAAAAATAAGTCAACTTTTAAATTTAAACAACCTCACGTGTTTTGGAAAAAAAAAAAAAAAGGAATAACAGAGAAAACTTTGAGAACTTAAAAATGTGACTAGTACCATATGAGACATCGTGAACGTTAATGAGAACAAATCAAATTGGTAGGAGGTTGGGTCAAATTAAATTTGTGGTCAGTAGTGGGTAGCAACCAGGCTGCAAGTCTTTCTTTTAGGTTCCATGTCTTAGGTGTGCAGTAAATTAGGTTTTTCATATTAAATTTATTAAATTTAATGTGATTAGGTGTTGGAATTTTATTGAGAGAGCTAATATACTGACTGTTATGGGGTCTATTTTTTTTTTTTTTTTAGAGTCACGTTAACAGGTGTCATTAAGGTAATGGTTAATAAACCATATTAAGAAAGTTTTAACGCCACTTATGTGACAATAACAATTAATTGTTTTATCATTTTTTCATAAAATATTTTTAAAAATAATTCCTAAACCACTGTCCTTAAAACATTTGTTAACATTTTTTTTTTTTTAATTCTTCATTCTTTTATTTCCCTTTGCCGTCAGCCACTCAGCATTTCAAACGTTTCACGCTTCAAAGTTTGCACTATTGGGCCTATTTCTTACTCCACGCCAGCATTCTATCACTAAGAAATGTAGTTCAGAGATCGCAGAAGCTGAACTCAGAATGCTACTTACAAGTAAGTCACCAACAATATACAGAACCTTAAACCGCAAAAATTCAATCAGAACTTCCTGTTAATATAAAGGAACTTCTGTTTCTTGACATTGTAGCAGTTTTGTCTAATTTAAGTGTTAAAGGTTTGTTCTTTTGCTTTCAGTATTGAGCGCTTGGCTTTTTGTGGAGAAGAGGAGGCTCGCCGAGGTGTTCCCAAAACAGGTAAGGAAACTATGGGACCTTTGGGAGCTACGAATATTGGTCCTGATCAGCCTCACCTTGCAAATATCTCTAATTGTTCTAGGCAGTCGCAGAAAGTATAATCCAAGCACTTTGCTCAGATTGTCTCTCTGGTCTGCATATCTAACAGCAGACTGGGTGGCAACTGTTGCACTAGGTGTCCTCTCCAATAAGCAAAGACCTTCCTGCACTTGTGATATTGATAGCATTAGCAATACTACTAATCCTATCAATGATGAGCTCAGTGCATTCTGGGCACCATTTCTGCTGTTGCACCTTGGCGGACCAGACACAATTACTGCTTATGCTTTAGCAGACAATGAGTTGTGGATAAGGCATTTGCTTGGACTTGTTGTCCAAATGATCGTGGCAATTTATATCACTGTCACGGCCTGGAGTCGAACTTGGCTCTCATTCCTGACCATTCCCATGCTTTTTGTTGGGGGAATAAAGTACATCGAAAGGACATTATCCCTGAGGTCTGCAAATTGTGAGCAGTTTCTTGATTCATTGCTCAATCCTC
Organism: Quercus suber; assembly: GCF_002906115.3. Taxonomy (NCBI): domain Eukaryota; kingdom Viridiplantae; phylum Streptophyta; class Magnoliopsida; order Fagales; family Fagaceae; genus Quercus; species Quercus suber. The sequence continues at coordinate 272,202 of NW_027070117.1, forward strand.
CTGATCCTGGCCCCAACTATGCCAAATTCATGGAGGAATTCAGTTTGAAAAAGGCTGAGGGATTTAGTGTGTTGGCTATTGAAGTGATTGAAGCTGCTGACCAGCCCGATGCTGCTGGCAGTGGCAATAACAATGGGAACACTAGCAAACGGACATTGCCTGATGCGTACGGCTTCTTCAACACTTTTAAGCGGCTCTTTGTAGATTTTATTCTTGGAACACTCACAGCAATGGTTCTATATTGCTATATATATTTTACCTTCTCAAACACTAAAATCATGCTCTAGCAGTGGAGCTAAATCTATTTTTTTTTAGCTCCATTGCCATAGTGCACGCATTGTTCATGAGAGCTAAAAAAAAAAATTATTTTATTAAATTTCTCTCTCCTCTTTCATTTAAGTTAAATATTAGTATTGATACACTATGTTGAATATGCTAGTATGAATGTGGAAGTGAAAGCATAAAGTATAAAACACAATAACACATAAGGGTTACGTGGTTCAGCCTAACGGCCTACATCCACGGAAGAAACCCTAAAAGGCTACATCAATAATATATTAGAGTGTAATACAAATCTTGTATTATAATGAATCATAATAGGTGTATATATAGTAGACTAAACCCTAAACTAATAGACTTCTAGTACAAGTAGGAGACTTGGCTTGCACACAAAGTAGAATTAGGCTTGGGTTTATACTAATTGGCTAATATATCTCTAACACCCCCTCTCAAACTCAAGATGGAAGCTTGATGAAATCTTGAGATTTGATAAAGTTGAGAAGATCTCTTGAATGAAGTTTGGCTCTGTGACGATAGTTTGAGGAAGGCAATGATCTTGTAGTGTTGATGCAAAACCTAACAGTGGCATGACTATACCGGAGAGTTTTGATGGCAGCAGTAGGAAGCCAAAGAAGATGAACGTAGCGAAAAAACACCGAGAAAGATAAAGATTGCTCTTAAATATACCGCAAGGACAGAAAACCATAGCCACAAGAAAGTGGCTCTGATACCAAGTTAAATATTAGCATTTGATACACCATGTTGAATATGCTAGTATGGATGCGGAAGCGAAAACATAAAGTATAAAACACAATAACACACAAGGGTTACGTGGTTTAGCCTAACGGTCTACATCTACGGAGGAAACCTTAAAGGGCAACATCAATAATATATTAGAGTGTAGTACAGATCCTGTGTTATAATGAATTATAACATGTGTATATATAGTAGACTAAACCCTAGACTAATAGACTTCTAGTACAAGTAGGAGACTTGGCTTGCACACAAAGTAGAATTAGGCTTGGGTTTATACTAATTGGCTAATATATCTCTAACAATTTAAAAAATATTTTGTCTTTCTTTCTTTTCTCTCTCTAGCTTCTCTTCTCTTCTTTCTTCCTTTTTCCTTTTCAATTTTTTTCTCTCCCTCACCAACTCTCTGCTTCGACGATCTGCTTCATCACTGCCAGCCCATCCCCACGCTGTTGACCTACGCCACCGGCACATCGTAGACCCACGCCGCTGATCCACACTGCCAACCCATTTCGCCTTTACTTGGTTGCTTTTTTTTTTCTTCTTCTTCTTTTCGTGCTGTGGGCTGTGGTGTGGTGGTGGTTGTGGTTGTGTGGGTAGATCGGCATTGTTGGATGGCTGGGTTCGTTGGCATTAGTGGATATATTACCTAGTGAGGAATGGAGTAGATAAGTGTCAGTGGTTGTGATTGTGTGGGTAGATCGGCGTCGGTGGGTGGCTGGGCTGTGGGTGGGTTTGTGGGTAGATCGGTGTGTTCGTGGTGGTGGCCTGGGTGGGTTTCGTGGTGGTGGGTGTGGGTGTTGCCTGGTGGGTGTGGGCTTGGTTGATTTTTTCTTTCCTTGTTGTGGGCTGTGGTGGTGGTGGTTGTGGTTGCGGTTGTGCGTGTGGCTGTGATGGTTGTATGTAGTGAATATATTATTTTATTGTAGTGACATGAATTATTTTATTGTAGTAGATATATTATTTTATTGTAATGTTTATATTATTTTATTGTGTTGAAAGTTAAAATAGATCCACTGCTGCATCATGTGTGTAAGTAAAATAGATAAAGTAACTTTTGGTGGAGTTAAATAGCTAAATTTTTAGCTCTACTGTTGTGGATGCTCTTAGCTTCCATGACCGAGATAAAAGCCGGTACTACTTTCAGAACCAGAATCTCATTTCGAGAAATGCTTTTGGGGTAGTTGAAATCGAACTTGGATTCGCATATGATGTTTTTTATACCAAGGCACCTATAATGTACACTACTTGGGGATGCATTTTCCGCTTCATCACTTCCACTTGCACTATTATAGTGTTTGTGCTCTTCCTAATTATTGAGAAGCACAATCACCCGTGGGTTGATCTCATCATTACTTACATATTACTTGTGGGAGCTATTATTCTAGAATTCTATGCTGTCATTTTGCTACTTTCCTCCGATTGGACAAAGCTATGGTTTAGTGAGGACGGGTCTCATTTTTCTCAAATAAAAAGTTTTTTTCAACAAATAATTACTTCTCAATCAATCTCTTGTTTTGAACTTATTGTTTCTCCTTTAGTCTCTTGTTTTGAACCTAAGGTTTCTTCTTTATTGTCTTGTTTTCAATCTAAGGTTTCTCCTTTAATGTCTTGTTTTCAACGAATAATTATTTGTCGATCAATCTCTTGTTTTGAAACTATTGTTTCTCCTTTATTCTCTTGTTATCAATCTAAGGTTTCTCCTTTAATGACTTGTTTTCAATCTAAGGTTTCTCAATTGATTTCTTGTGTTCAACGCGTTGTTTCTGAAGTAGTGTATTTTCTTCTGCCTTCTAACAAGAAGAGGTGGTCAAATTCCATGCCTCAGTACAATTTGCTAAGTTTTTCCCTTAAAGATAAGCCCATGCCTTGTTTGGATGCTAAACCTGAACTTTTTCAAAAGATTGTGAGACATTCACCTATTACCGTAGCAAAATCTCTACCGAATTGAAAGATTTTATCTTCCAACATTTTCTGAAGAAGTCAAAGGACGCCACAAGCGCAAAGAAAGTAGAGGACAACACCTCATCTTTATGTAGTGCTAGAGGCAATCTTGGCTGAGTCATATGAGTTGATAGTGTAGCCAAGACGAGAGACCATGGTGCTGAATTTGGCTAACCAAGTTTGTACGTTTTTAGACCATTTAAAACAAAACCAGATTAACCTAGTTAATTAGCCAAGTGATTACTTAGTCAAAATCAGATCTAGGTTAAAACAAATATATCATATCATTGTAAAGTGCGGAAAATAAAGAATACAACGATATGATAACTCAGGAAAACGAAACCGGTAAAAAATCTGGGGAGGATTTAACCTAACTATCCTCAAAGTAAAACAAATCTACTATGAAAGAATTGAAATTTACACAATAGCAACTTAGACCAATAACGTCTTATTGCTACCTTGAGTAGGAAACTTACTACCACAACCGCGTGAGAGTTTCGAGTCCACAGACTACTTCTTTCTTGAATTCACAGCAAGTACAAGCACTCCCGCTTGTATATCTTTAAGCTCTTAAATCTGCAACTAAATTGATCACTAAGCTCTCGACATCAATTTTGAGATGGGAAACCCTAAGTGTATGTGAAGGCAAACACCTCTAGATCTCACAAGAGATTCACACACACAATATAAAGAGTAACCACAAAACGTGGCTAGAGTTTTCCCTTTTATACTCAGGGCAAAACATAAAACCCTATATGTCAAATGAACTTGGGTTAAGTTGGAAAATTTTGCAAAAAAACAATCTGCATGAGCTTCGATCGATTGAGTCTAATTCTCGATCGATCGAATCAGGCAGATTTACACAGTAAATCCTGCAGTACACTCTATTCCAACTTTACACTTTAAGCACACTTTGAGCAAGTTTAAAACAAGACAAAACGTTTTGATCATGGTTTGCCAACATTACAAATTGAAGTTCTAATACATTTAAACCTAAAGTCTTAGAACCCAACAAAGTTCAACAATGACCAGCATATATAGATGCCCTTTGTTAATTATATAGCACGTTTAATGATTAAGTTTTGGTTAACCAATTATGTGATCACAATTTCGATACGTTAATCACCATAGCACATGCCAAATCTGAAAAGTAAAGCAATAAACAATAGGAACACATAGGTTTGGTGACAAAGTAAACAACCAATGAAGAAGTACTCCAAAGGGGAATTCATTACAGGAAGAGAGAATTACAATTCTAGTTCAAAACCCTTTCACCTTAGACACTATCCAGTAGTACAACTTACTATTGCAACCCACATTAGATTCAAAATTTTTGAACTTGTTATACGTGAATCCCTTTGTAATGCCTCATATGTGTTCACGACTAAACCTTTTATGAGTTATGACTAACCACAAGGACCATCCTTGAAGGTTTGTGATAGGCCAAAAACGTATTGACCACTTGTGATGAATTAATTGATTAATTAGCCAACTTTAATTAATTAATCAAATTAACATGTAAACGTGTGGTAGTACAAACAAATCACCAATTAAGCTAAATATGCAACGAAAAATAAATTGACACGGTGATTTGCTTACGAATAGGGAAAACCAACACGACAAAAACCCCACCGAGTGATTTTCAAGTCACCATTCTCGAAATTCCATTATTATCACAACAAATGGTTACAAGTAAAGGAATCCTAGTGCCTTATACCAACTTACAGTTGAATCCTTACCTCAATACCCAATTGGACTTATTCTATAGTGAAAATTTCTCCTTTTGATGCATAGCCCCCAAGTACGTGACTATCTAATTGCGCTGATCCTAGTACGCGCTTTCAATCACCAACTAGAGAAGGTTGTTGGCTGCAAAGTTCTTCGGTTCATCCCAACGATGAAGATCAAGAAGATACTTAGTCACAAAACCCTCTGGTGCACATACACAACAACTTCTTCAAGAATGATGAACTAGGGCAAAACTTCGTCTCCAGTCACAATTTGCTTGAATAGACTTTTCCCAAAGCTTGTGCAACTTGTGAACTCTTTGACGGCCCTTAAAATAATCCTTTTATATGTTTAGGGTTAGGAGAAAAGAAGTCCCAAAGAACATTCATGGATTTCAAGAAAACAGATCAGAATTTCTGATTCTTTCTTAAACCTCAACAAATAGGAGCTGTCGATCAGCTGTCAAGCACACGGGCTGAATAGCTTCTTAAACCTAGACACATGCTAGTTGTTGAGTTTTAATGAACTTGCACTTCTCAGCTTGTTTCTTGGACAGACTTGATGACTTCAACACTTAGTCTTGAAACACAGTTTCTTGAAGTATTAAAAACACCTAGATCTACCCAATTACAAGTAAAGTGCGTTTTGTTAAAGGATTAGCCAATTACATAAAATAGTGACATATGTTCCTAACAAGTGAATCACATATATCCTATCAATCTTTCCCTTTGGCAATCTGTGACAAAACCACAACAAACAAATGAGCATATGAGAGAGGTCATAAATCACTTAACTCATATTCACTTGTTGAATACAATAAAATCTATCTTAACACAAACTCTTGAAAAATTTTGCAAAAAGAGAGTTTATGGCAAGCAGACTTTGACAACCTGTATTTTTGAAACACTTTAAACAAAACTCATCAAGGCATCTTAGTGTGAAACAAAAATAATAAATTGCATACAAGTAATAAGAAACATGTGCATAAAGAGAGAAAAGAAACAACACATGTAAGGGGTAGGTGAAAGAAAACATACATCCACATATAGAGAAGAATAAGTACAATGTATGTCAATAAATGGTCACAAGACCTAAGGTATAAGAACAATGTATTTATAAAAGAAAGAAAAGAAAAGATACATAATATCCTTACTACATCCCTAAAAAAATATCAACACTCCCCCTAACAAAATGGTCCTATACTAACTCTCCCCCTAAGAATGACTACTCTTATATCCCAAAACTACTTCCCCTTTTTGTCACGAGTGACAAAGTGTAGAGTGTCAAGTAGATATCTCATTGGTAGAGCTAGCATCATCGTCATTACCATCATCATCATCCTTAGCCTCAAAATCAGAAGCCACATAAGGAGGTGGAGGAGAAGCCTCAGGAGCAAAGCCACCCATGGTCGCCTGCCTCCTAGCAATATGGCAAACACGAACGTTCACCTAACACATCTCAGTAAAGAGTATATCAAGGCGAGCATCCGTGCGCTAAAGTTGCGCCATGATGTCTCCGAGTGACACATCACTCGTAGAAGAGGAGGGAGCGGATGTGGATGGAGCATATCGAGATGGAGCCAAACGGGATGGAGTCGAATGGGAGGGAGGAGCTACTGACTCCTGTTGCGACCTAAACTGCGCCTCGCTATGTTTTACGATAGTGGTGTTTATGGCATAAATATAAGTGAAGTGGTCGGACACAAGAAAAGGGATGGAAAAATGGCGTAAAATTCTCGTGATAGCGGAAAGAAAGATGAGCTTATCACGGGTCGTCGAATCCAGATGAACATCTATAATGGAAAGAGTAAAATGAGAAGGGAAATCTATAGTAAGATGCTCAAGAAGGGATAACAAAAATCGAGCACGAGGCTCTGTGATGGAGTTATAATGAGAGAGAGGATGGAGTACAAAGGTCATCACCATGTTCAAAAACCGAGGGCCTTTTACAAAGCCTAAACAGTAAGTGAACTGGCGCTTACCCCACTCGGAAGGACGCTCACAAAAAGCAGATTTGAGCTCATCTTTGGACACAGTTCTCAGATGCTCACAATTAGGATAGTCAAGAAACTCTACCCTAGGAACTCGAAGCACATCCGCAACAAACTACGGTGTGACAGGAATGTGCATACCTCGAACGTGAGTAAAGAAAAGAGGTACTGAATGATCAATCCCGTGCATGTTGGAGTAAAACTCCTGAATAAGTAAGAGAGGACAGGTGACTGGGATGTCACATAGTGACTTCCATCACCGATTGTGAATGACATCGGGAAGGTCGGTGTCGGCGAAGTCCGCCAAAATGACTTGGCGTTCCGAATGAATGCCTCTTTGGGAAAAGTTCTTTGAGAAAGCCTTACGGGCATTCTCATCACGGAACTGAATATGTGATGCAGTAGGATCAGAAGACGAAGATGATACTTCGGAACGAAGAAAGTTTCGAGACAAAGCAGATTTACGCTTAAGTGCCATAGACACGACTAACATAAACAGAAAGAGAGGGAGAGAGAGAGAGAGAGACAATCAGAAAAGCTCCAAAATAGTTCAAATATAGTCAAGTATATTGAAAAGAGAGTATCTATGCATTGGAAAGGCATGAACATGTGACATGCAAAGTAAATTGCATCATGGGCTTAGCCTAATCCAATCCTACTAGCACACAATCAATTTGCACACATTTAAATGCATGATAATACTATTATAATGCTAATGTGATGCAATACATGAGATTTTAAACTCATTTAAATGAAAACCCATCCCAAAATTTCAATAATAACTCACCAATTTTGAAAAACCCCAAAATTTCTCAAAAACCCCAAAACCTAGGTTTCAAAACATGAAATGCATAAAGAATGAAAGATTAGAAGCTTACCAAGTGAAGAAAAACTCGAAAAAGCTTGAAGAAACCTTAAGGAGAGGATTGGGAGTGAGATGAGAGTGTTTGGGAGATGAATGGATAGAGCTATCGAGAAAGAGATTGAGAGAAATGAGGTTCGGATTGCATGAGGAAGAATATATAGAACCTCAGTAAAGCTCGACAGATGAAGGTGTCGAGACAAGTGTCGAGGATTTGTCCATCGACAAATACAGGTGTCGAGCATGTGTTGAGGAACAAATCACTAAATACAATAATAGAAGCTCGATCGATCGACCTAGCTGTCAAGAAGCTATTGAGAGGTCAGAAACTTTCTCGGTTGATCCACCAGGTGTTGAGAAGCTGACAAGATTGTGATAAGAAAAAGGTGAGAAGCTCGATAGATAGCTAGGTGTCGAGGAGCTGTCGAGCTAGCTTTTGAAAACAGTTTTTCGAGAAGAGAAAAACATAGACATGAATGCAATCAAGCATGCAACTCAAACAATGATCTAAACATCATATTAACCTCTCAAAATCATCTCTCAACAAGAAAAATGTTAAGCACATATATTCAAAACACACACACACACACTAAACAAGTCTAACCAATTTTATATTTTAAAAACAAGTTAAGACAGCTTAGTGAGTATACATTAACACATGTAAAACCTTGTGATGGCTAAATCACATTGTACCTGTACATGTATCAAGAGTAGCAAAGAATATTGCATGTTGTGTGTGAAAAACATCGCAAGATTGCATAAGTGTATACATGTTATGAAGATTTGAGATATGAGAAAATCAATTTAACTCACACACAATCATAACCATTTGATGGGAGCTATTACCTTCGAGGTACATCCTATAACTCTCACATCTCCTATAATACACGCTTGCAATCATATTTAAAGCATTTTGATCTTTTTACTTTTTATTTTTCTTTGCATATTTTTTCTGTTATTGAGCATATCATGCATGGGCATATAAGAGAAAAAAAATAAATACCCAATGATAATTGACATTCCAATTTTGCTATGCCGAAGCACACAAATGTCATTGACATCACACTTTTGCTATGCCGAAGCATACAGATGTTTTTTCATGATTAGTGGGCAACAGTAGTGAAATGGTTATTTATGCCTTTCTCTTAGGATTTTTTAGTCCTACCCGTCAAAAAGAATGATAGAGTGTTAAGTACAAGAGATAACTTAATCTTACTCATCACAAACAAGAGCCACAAAGCTCACTTGCTTAGTTGTGCATAGAGATGCTCATCTAAGCTATAAGAGATACAAAGTTTAGAAAACTTTATTTTAATGGCCATCCAAGGTACACAAGTACCAATTTACACAAACACACATTGTTTTTGTATTTTTCAATTTTTTTTCAATTTTTTATTATTTTTATATCAAAAACAAAATAAACAAAACTAAAAACAAACAAAAACATGTTAAACAAAGTAAAGCAAAAACTAGACTGACTCAAAATAAAAGCAAAACACACAAGTTATGCAAAAACAAAAACACGAAGAGAGAGAAGAGAGTGATAGAATCATTGGAGCCCTTTTCCTTCCACACCTTGGAAGAATATTTCCTTTGATTAAACCCTTGAACTGGCGGTGAGGGGGAAGAATTGAATTCGTTTAAGTTCGAAAGGAACATGAAGGCTTTGAGAAGATCTCCAAGATGAGCAAAAGAGGATTGAAGTTGATTATGGCTTCTAGATGCTATCATGTCGTTGCTCTGTTGAGTGACCAACCACTTATAGCAATTTGGTCGAGTATGACCGGCAACTCCATAATGATGACAGAGATGCTGCTTCTTCTATTTAGGCTTTTGAAAGTTATCATTCTTAGCCCTAGGGTTTTTAACATCTTTCTTCTCAAGTTTAAGGGGTGATCATAAGATAGATTTACCCTTGTCTAAGTTCTCACTAGCTAATTCAGTTTTAATCTCATTGTTCTCAATATTAATATTATTAGCAGGAGGAACAAAAACAGTAGTACTAGCAGAAGCAATATTAGAAGAAGAGAGACCATACCCTAAACCTGTTCGATCTGAAGCAGATTTCTGAATGCTAAGCATCTTGTCAAGCTTTGTACTTGAAATCATCTCCAATTGAGCTCTGACTTGAAACAACTCCACTTCAAGCTTTTTGGTCTTCTCAGCCAAGAAATTGTTCTCAAACCTTAGTGCTCCAATAGTCTGATTAGCCTCATCAAATTTTATGGGCAATTCTTCACGGTCAAGTTTCACACCACTGAGTTTCTTGGTGGCCAGCCTATAGAGTTTCTCGTGTTTCTCAGACAGCTTGTATAGTTTCTCATAGGCGGTATGGATATCATCTTGATCATCCATCTTTTCAAACTTAGAATCCACCAATTCTTCTTCTTCGTCCACGTCTTCAACAATCCCTTCAGTAGGATTGATTGTGGCAGTGAAGGCATTCAAGATTTTGTCATCCTCATTGTCGGAATCATTCTCAGGCTCAGTGTCGCTCAAAGTAGCAGCAAGTGCCTTGCTCTTCCCAATGCTTTTGAGATATGTAGGACACTCCTGTTTCATGTGACTGAAGCCATGACATCTAAAGCATTTAGGTCTTGCGGGAACAATGTACTGACCGCCATCCCTAGCATCCTTCTTCCCTTTGTCTTAGCTCTTGAACTGAAAAGAATTGGATCACCTACGGTCCTTATCGAAACCCTTTCCATTGGCATTCTTCATAAACTTCTTGAACTGCCTAGTGATGTAGGACTTCATCTTGGAATCTTCATCGTCGGAAGACTCATCCGTGTCACTACTTTTGGCCTTTAGTGCCATACTCTTTCCTTTACCCGACTTATCAATTCTAGTTAACCCTAGCTCGTAGGTCTGCAGATTGCCAACTAGCTCTATCAAAGGGATCTTGTCAATATCCTTTGATTCCTTGATTGCCATGATCTTTGCATGAAATCTCTCAGGTAGAGATCTGAGCACTTTCCTTACAATCTTGGGTTCAGGAATGGTTTCCCTAAGATTGAAAGCTGAGTTTACTATGTCATTGAGCTTGGCATAGAACTCATCAAATGACTCATCCTCCTCCATCTTAATCTCTTCAAAACTTGTAGTGAGCCTCTGAAGTTTTGAATTCTTTACAGCCTTTGTTCCCTCCTAGGTTGTTTGGAGGATGGTCTATGCTTCCTTAGCAGTTTCAGTGAAGGATATCTTCTTGAACTCCTCATTGGTGATCGCACTGAATAAGGCATTCAATGCTCTGCTGTTGAAGTTTGCCGCCTTGATCTTGGCAACATCCTAATCTGCTGGTGCTTCCTTTGGCTTGGTCCAGCCTATCTCAATAGCCTGCCACACCTTTTCATCTAGAGATTGCAAGAATGCTCTCATGCGTACTTTCTAGTATGCATAGTTAGTGCTATCAAATAAAGGATGTATAATTAATGACTATCCTCTATCCATGACAAACAGAGGTCAATAGATCAAATACAACAAAGATTAACCCTAATCAGAGTGTGCCTGCTCTAATATCACTTGATAGGCCAAAAACGTATTGACCCCTTGTGATGAATTAATTAATTAATTAGCCAAGTTTAATTAATTAATCAAATTAACATGCAAATGCGTGGTAGCACAAACAAATCACCAATTAAACTAAGTATGCATCGGAAAATAAATTGACACGGTGATTTGTTTACGAATAGGGAAAACCAACATGGCAAAAATTCCACCGGGTGATTTTCAGGTCACCACTCTCGAAATTTCACTATTATCACAACAAGCGGTTACAAGTAAAGGAATCTCAGTACCTTATACCAACCTACAGTTGAACCCTTACCCCAATACCCAATTGGACTTGTTCTGTAGTGAAAATTTCTCCTTTTGATGCGCGGCTTCCAAGTACGTGACTAACCAATTGCGCGGATCCTAGTACGCGACTTCAATCACCAACTAGTGAAGGTTGTTGGCTGCAAAGTTCTTTAGTTCATCCCAACGATGAAGATTAAGAAGATGCTTGGTCACAAAATCCTATAGTGCACATACATAGCAACTTCTTTAAGAATGATGAATTAGGGCAAAACTTCGTCTCCAGTCACAATTTGCTTGAACAGACTTTTCTCAAAGCTTGTGCAACTTGTGAACTCTTTGACAGTCCTTAAAATAATTATTTTATATGTCTAGGGTTAGGAGAAAAGAAGTCCCAAAGACACATTCATGGATCCAAGAAAGCAGATCAGAATTTCTGATTCTTTCTTAAACCTCGACAGATAGAAGCTGTTGAGCAGTTGTTGAGCAGGTGTTGAGCACACGGGCTGAACAGCTTCTTAAACCTCGACACATGCTAGCTTTCGAGCTTTAATGAACTTGCACTTCTCAGCTTGTTTCTTGGACAGACTTGATGATTTCAACACTTGATCTTGAAACACAGTTTCTTGAAGTATTAAAAACACTTAGATCTACCCAATTACATGAAATAGTGACATATGTTCCTAACAAGTGAATCACATATGTCCTAACAGTTTGAGTATCACTAGACACCTTAGGTTAGTTGGTTTCATGGCTTAAATTAACACTTGATTACCAAAAGGCAGCGACACTCTTGTAAAGATTCCCTTTCGCTTTCTAAACTGAACTCACAAGTCCATCAAACTTTAGATTTAGATTCTCTCTCTATAGGGTGCATGATGATGACCTTTCTAAAGCTCTATGAAGTCTCTTAATAATGTGCCTTCTATATGTTGGGCAGTTAGGGTACGAAAACCTAGGTAGCCCACTTTAATTAAAACACCTAAGAGTTTGTTCTTCATGATTTTCAATCAACCAAGCTTCATTCAAATATCAATCGGAAAATCCTCTTTCAATTGATCGAGTAATGATTCTAAATCAATTGAATATTAGGTTTGATTGATTGAAAGGTAGTCGAACTCTTGAATAATTAAAGGGTTTCTTTGAGTTGCATCTTGACATATTGATCTTAGACAATGTGTAACTATTACAGACTCGATATATATTACGTAATCAAAAGCGTCGGGATAGGTCTTTCCCATAAGGGAAATCAGTAACCCTATACTAGCGCAATAGGGCTTCCTATACCAGCGTTTTTTAAAACCGCCATTATAGGCCTCCTATTGTAGCAATTTGTAAAGCGCTAGTGTTGAGTTGCCATAATAGGGTTTCCTATACCAGCGGTTTCAAAAAGCGCTGGAACAGACTTATCTATTACGACGTTTTTTAAAAGCGCCAGGAAAAAAACGTTGGGACATGACGATTTTTTTGTAGTGCACAATGTCATAAAATTTGACAATCTAAAACCTAATTGGCAAGCCCACTCAAGTTCATATAGAGCCCGAAAGAGACAACCGACCTTATTTGCAGGATAAGGTTGTTTAGGAGTTTGCATATAAACTTCTTGCTCAAATCGTCTTTGAGGAAGTCATTTTTTGTACATCCATTTGAAAGAGAGACAAATTTTGAGAAGTAATGACAACGAGAAGTGAATGCAAGCAAGAGAAACTAGCAACAGGCCCTAAAGTGTCTTCATAATCTATATCGTATCCTTGGGTTTTACCATAGCTGTCAAAATGCTAGTTGCATTGTGAATTGATTTTTAATTATTATTTTTGAATAGTATCTCTTAAGATACACAAATACTTTATAAAATTTATAAAAAAATTATAGATATACATATATGAAAGGTAGATTTATTATAAATTTAGAAAATATTCGAGTAATGACTACTTTTAATCATTACTTATGTAATAATATTTAACAAAACTAAACAAATAAATCAAATTAAAACATATTTATAACATCCACTTTCAAATTGGTCAAACTCAAAAGTGATAAAACATAATAATTTCTTATTAGTCTTATTAATCATCTTGCCTAACCACTTTCATGTCCACAATCCAAGCTAGTCAAGCTAAAAGTCTTGTAACTTAAGTAGCATCTTTTGGTGTTTATCACAAAGACTTTCAAGATTCAAATCCTCCTCTTCCATTGTAACTATCGATTAAAAAAAATGATAGTTAATATTATCACCATTTACATCATCTTGTAAAATCTTTGGCATCTTTTATATATATATATATATATATATATTTTTATAATCTCCAATATATTCTATATATTCTTGTTTTTCTATTATAATAACTTTTTCTTTATATTTCTTCTTGCCATTCAAAATTCTTGGACTTGTAACAATTACAGAAAAAAATAAAAATAATTATATGGTCATTTAAACCTAGATGTCAATATATCATTTGATACATACAATATGTTTCATGTATCGTACAATTCATGCGCAATATGTATCTACAATATAATACTTTTTTCAATCAATTTGATATGTATCATATGATACATATTGTGTATTGTGCGGCACTAACAATTATGCTTTAGCCATAAGTAAAGTCTTGTATAGGTAAATAATATTATCAAATCGAGTATTAATCTTGAAGACCCACTTACATCCAACAACAAACTTTCTGGGAGGTAAGGTAACTAACTTTCGTGCATGTACGGTTGTTAGATAATGCATCAAGGTTGTCATTCATTATAGGCTACCAAAATGTGGTTCAATGGAAGTCTTTCTAACTCGAGTATATTCAAATATATTAGTTACATTTCATAAAGCTCTAAGAATCGAGTCAATTTTTCTAATTCAAGTATATTATTCAAGAAAAAAGAAAAAAAGAAAAAAAACGAAGACAATATTAAAGTACATTAAAATTTTGGCTCAATTTGATTGTTCAAGTAATGACTTTTCTGACGGTTAGGTCCTCATCGGTGGTTGAATCTACCATACGAAACAAGTATTAGCTGTCCCAAGATTGGAATAGTTATTCTTTGATAGTACCCAAGTACTGACTTTGGAAGGGGTCAATATTACCCGAGTCACTTTTACTCATTTTTAAGTATAGCTAACCGTGTTAAAATTTGATACAAAATTATTGTTCTTGATTCTTGACTGTAAACTGAGTATATGATACAAAGTTTAAGAACAGTTTGTTGTTGAAGTTGTGAACTCATTGCAGCAAAAAGCGATAGCAAAAAAATGGCTGACAGTGTTGTTTCTTTGCTCCTGGAGACTCTGAACCAGCTGATAGACCAAGATGCTGATCTGCTTCTTGAAGTGGAGGATGAGCTAAGATCATTCCATGCGGAGCTTGGATTGGCAAGTGGCTTTATTAGAAACTCTGTGGGTCAAGGGAATGCAGGAGAGGTGGAAGTAATGGCAAAGCGAATCAGCGAGGTTGCTAATAGGGTTGAGGATGACATCGACAAGTTGGCGGTCAGGATCGCAAAGCAAAGGATGAGAGGCGAGTTCAGGAAGTGCATTTATGGCTTTGACCCCAGGAACAAGCTTCGAGATGTCTCAAAAATTATTAACAGCAGCACGAAGGAGGTCAAACAGATTTACAGTGAAAGAGGAAGCAGCGCCCAAGCTAGCAGCAATTCATTTTTAACAATTGACAGGAAGATCGAGGAAGTTGATCTGCCATGCTTTCCTGAAAAAATGGAGATCTTGTTGAAGCAGCTATTAAACGAGGAGCAGGGTCGTGAGGTTATTTCAATTGTTGGAGATGCTGGCATCGGTAAGACTTTCCTTGCCAAGAAAATCTACAACGACATTTCTGTTCAGGCTCAATTCAAATACCGTGCATGGGTCCATGTATCTCGGTATCGCAAAGCTGGAGAGTTGTTGCTTGGAATTTTAGAGTCTCTTGATCAGCCGATCACTACTGGAAAGAGGCAAGATATGACAGTGGGAAAGCTCCAAGAAAAGCTATCCAAGTGCTTAGCAAATAACCGGTATCTAATTGTCCTTGATGATCTACAGAATATGGAAGGAGGATGGGAACAGATCATTGAACAAGCCTTTCATGTTGATACAAATGGAAGTAAAATCTTGTTCACTTGTCGGCCTGAGCCTGAAAATTCGCTTGGAAGTGTATCCATCTCCCATTCCTATTCGCTTGAGCGGCTTGATAAGGCAGGGAGGTGGAAAGTCCTACGTGAGAGAGTGTTCAGGACAGAAGCCAGTAAAGCAGATTTGGAATTATTGGGAGAACAGATGGCAGAAAAATGCGAGGGGTTACCACTCTCGCTAGCGATTCTAGGCCGATTG
Organism: Quercus suber; assembly: GCF_002906115.3. Classification (NCBI taxonomy): domain Eukaryota; kingdom Viridiplantae; phylum Streptophyta; class Magnoliopsida; order Fagales; family Fagaceae; genus Quercus; species Quercus suber. The sequence goes on from NW_027070117.1 coordinate 287,877, forward strand.
TTGGAGATGCAGGGGGAACGTGTTGAAGCCTGGTCCAGATTAGCTTGTTGTTTTGGTGTATCCTCTGGTGAAGGAAGCAATAATAACAATGATGTTCAAGAGCATCATGGCTCAGACATATTACCTAGTTCCCCCATGGAGGAGAACTTGGGTTCCAATACTCATCACCCAGAGCACAGTATACATCTGCATCTGCTTCTAAATTTTATTTATGAACATTTACCCGATCACTTGAGCCTCTGCCTACTCTATTTTGGTATGTTCCCAAAAGGGGCTGAAATCCCAACAAAGCAACTGATCCAATTGTGGATGGCCGAAGGATTTATTCAACAAAAGGGTAGTAGAAAAATGGAGGACGTTGGACAAGAGTACTTGGAGGAGCTTATTGGTCTCAACTTGATCCAAGTGACTGCAAGGAGGAGTACAGATGGTGGAGTGAAGACATGCCAAATCCAAGAGCTTATCTGGAAGTTCTGCATTTCCAAGGGTAGAGAAATGAAGTTTCTTGAAATTACAGAGAATTTAAATGACGCTCCTGAAATTATTAGGGAAAAGACTCGAAGATTAGCCATTCATGCTACTTTGTCTTCGCGGAAGGGTGTTTTCTCAAAACTCCTCAACTGTAAAGGTGTCCGTTCTTTCCATTTTTCTATCCTAGGTGATAATGTTAGGCTTCCCACATCTAAGTGGAATTCACTTTATGAAGGCTTCAAGTTGCTCAGGGTATTGAACCTTGGGATGGTAGAAGTCTTGGACATTCCCAAGGAGGTTGGAAGGCTAATTCATTTGAGGTACTTGAGGATAAGAGGTCCGGTCATCAAGCGTGTGCCTTCCTCTATATGCAATCTCCTAAATCTTCAGACACTGGACATGAGAGAGTCTACTTTGAACAATTTGCCAAATGGAATTTGGAAGCTGCAGCAACTGCGACATCTCCACTTGTTTCTTTTCCGTGGCCTACCTGAGCGCTGGGGAACCGAAGAGAAATCTCTTGGGAACCTCCAAACATTGTCTTGCATACGTCCCCAAAAAGAAATGAAGCGCCTCATGGTCAGAGTCAAGTTCCCTAATATTAGCAAATTAAAACTAGCTAGCGAAAACCCTGATGAAACAGCTGATTTCCTTGAAAGCCTTGACCATCTGTACCACCTTCAATCCCTCAAAATAGAGTCATCTTCTAAACTTCCGAATCCAAGTGCATTCCCATTGACACTCACCAAGATAACTTTAAAGGATACAACTCTTGGGGACAATTGCATGAAAAGGCTAGAGAAGCTGCCTAATCTTCGTATACTCAAACTGCAAAAAAATTCTGTTTCTTTAAAGGAGATTAATTTCAATGCAGGTGGGTTTCCTCAACTCGAAGTCCTCCAAATGGTGGAACTGGAAATCACTAAATGGACACAACGAGGAGAAGCAATGGTGAACCTTCGGCATCTGGTGATCAAAAAATGTGTTCATTTGACTGCTTTCCCCAATAGGTTGTCTAGTCTGCAAATACTAGAGGTGATTTTGCCCACTGCAAATCTAAGAAAGGTCCTTCAAGATTATGGGAGTAAGGATGGGCTTAAAATAATGATCAATCCTCCCACAACATGATCAATCCTCCCGAGTCCCGACGTGTCTGAAGCACCAGCAAGTGATCAATCCTCCCCCGGACGTGTCTGATGCATCAACTTAATGATGGTAAATTCATGATGCATTTTATATTTACTTTCTTTTGCATGCCAAAGAGGCTATTGTCATTGAAGCTAAATTGAAAAAAAAAAAAAAAAAAACAATAGAATTGGATTATAGTTCTTAAATGTATGACATTGATTCTTCACTGTAATTATCTGTGATAGGCTAAGAATGTATTGACCCCTTATAGTAAATTAATTAATTAATTAGTCAAGTGAATTAATTAAGTTAATTAACATGTAATACGTGTGGTAGCACAAACAAATCACTAAGTAAGTTAAATGCAGCGGAAAAATAAATTTGACACTGTGATTTGTTTACGAATGGGGAAAACCTACAAGACAAAAACTCTACCGAGTGAATTTAAGGTCACTACTCCCGAGAATCCACTATTATCAAAACATGTGGTTACAAGTAAAGGAATCCTAGTACCTTATACCAACTTACAGTTGAACTCTTACCCCAATACACAATTAGACTTGTAATGTAATGACAATCTCTCATTTCAATGCATGGCTCCAAGTATGTGACTAACCAATGATGCACGGATCCCAGTACTTGATTAACATACTAATTTGAGAAGGATGTTGGCTGCAAAGTTTTTCAGTTCATCCACATGATGAAGATCAAGAAGCTCATTGGTTACAAAACTCTACGGCGTACAAACGCAGCAGCTTCTTCAAGAGAAAGATGAATTAGGGCAAATTGTCTCCGGTCACAATATGCTTGCATAAAACCTTTGCATCAAGTTTTATCAACTGAGACGGCTTTTAAAATAATCCTTATATATGTCTAGGGTTGTGAAAAAAGAAAACATAAACACATAGCTTGGATATGTGTGAAAAATAGTTCTGAAAAACTAATATTTGTAATTCTCAATAGATACAGCTGTCGAGCTTATCTGTCGAGCTTCACATTTTAAATCTCGATAGATACATCTATCGAGCTATCTGTCAAGCATTAATGATCAGCACTTCTTCACTTGATTCTTGGACAGATTTGCATGACTTCAATACTTGGACTTGAACTCTTATTCCTTGAAATATTAAATACATCTTAGATCAACCTAATTACAAGTAAAGTCCATTTTGTCAAAGGATTAGCCAATTTTAAATGACATATGTTCTTAACATGATCCACAAATGTCCTAACAATCTGAGTTTTTTTTTTTTTTTTTTTTTTGGGATCTTCTATTCCCTTCAATTTCACGGCATATGGTCACCATTATTTTCACTTAAATTCACAAACTTTATGTGATTTTCATTCCCATTAGGAGTGAAATGTATTTAAATAATAGAAAGGAAAGGAAAAGAAAAACATAGAATGATATTATGTAATATTATTTGAATGTTTTAAAATAAATGAAATGTAAGTAACATTGTCTAATTAGAAGGAATGGAAGAGAATCATTTTATAATAACATTGCTATTATACCCTTATTTTCAAATAAAACTTCATTAAACCTAATTTCATTTTCTCTTTATTCATCTTGATTTTGGGGGAAGGAAAAAGGAAGAATGAGTATCCCCTTCTACCTAAAGTTGAGTAGGGACCCGACCAACCCATCCCTTAAAATAACTAAAACACTCTTAGTAGGTCTCAGTCTCGCCCGATCTTTGTCTCTTCTCTCTATTGCTCTCTTTAGCCTCTCCTTCAAGCCATTCTCTCAATCTTACTCGGTCCTCTCTCTCAATCTCTCTACTGGTGAGTTAATTTCTAAATTTTTTCTGTTTTGATTTTGGTTTAGGGTTAAGATTTTCTGGATGTTTGGTTGTTTTTTTTTTTTTGTTGGTATGGATGTTTGGTTAGTGACTTATGTTTCATTCTCATGTATCATATAGTTTGTGGTACATGTTATGGGATAAAGGAAGAGATAGACAAATATAAAAAATACAGCATCGTAACTGTTTGAAATTTTGTGAGTAAAAGTAAATTTCTACATATATGCCTTCGAAATTTGTGATAACTAGTAAGTTGCCCGTGCGATGCACGGATAATTTTGTAATATTTTATGTAAGATGGTTTTAGATAATATTGTGTATATATATTATAAAGAAAAAGTAAACTAAATTAGAGTAAAGAAACATATACATTTTAAGGTATTAAAAATTAGTTTAGTAGCTTCATTGCATATTTGTACCCTTCTTAAGGTACGATTTTTTATTTATTTATTTATTTTTAAATCATGAAACCAAAAATAAATGCAAAAGAGTAATGGGATGATGAAAATTAACAAATTTGTGTTGTGTTCACATATTTCATAGTATGAAATGAAAGTTTGTCCAACTCTCTGATCGTCTTCCCCTTATTGATAGTGCGACATTATGACATGGTTTGGACAAATGTGTATGCATGTGTCTTATAGATGATTTAAAATTGAACCATGGTAGAATATGACTTTACATTGTGCATCAAATACTCTTTCTACTTATATACCCAAAACAAACACTATCTAACCAAATTACCCACCCCTAATTTTAAAAAGAAAAAGGAAGAAAAAAAAAAAAACCCGTAGGGGTTTCAGTGTCTTGATGGTGTTGGGTAGCCTGTATAACAAAGGAGGTGACCCCTTAGCAACATAGTAGCATAAGTATTGTGAAAATTTATATGTTACAGATTATAGATACCAAAGTCAATATGAAAGATGGTTTACAACTTATTTACAGAACATAGACATGGCAGTAGGTACAGGCATATAACAGAGTAAAGGTGCAACCATATGATGCCACTTTTTTTTTTTTTTTTTTTTTTTTGTGGAGAATCCATATGATGCCACTTTAATGATTTAGGTTTACAAATATGAATATTAACATGAGCATGAACATGAAGGTAGATTTCTATTCATTTTCTTGAAGAAAAAATATACTTACAAAAAATTCTAAACTTTATTAGGTATAGAAGAATCGAGTTATAGATAGCAAAATCAACAAACCAAAAATTTTAGGAGCCTAAGAGAGCATTACTCATTTGAAACAAATCCCAAAAGTCCAAGACTAAAAAAAAAAAAAACCATCCACCACACATCCATCGCAACTGCTTTAGCTCAAGGAAAACAATATATATATATATATATATATATATATTATTAGAAATATTACAGTATCTATGCTAACCCAGTATCTATGCTAACCCACACTTAAACCTTTTCTCCTTGACTCCCACAATTTGAACATTTTCTCCCTTAAACCCTAGACACTTTGTGTATGGGAGGTGCCATTCAACTACATGCCTCGACTATATATATATATATATATATTCTCATTCAATAAATATAGAACTTCCCTTAAAAAAAAAATGTTTATCATAATTAGGGAAATCCTAATGGGTAATTCACTTGAGCATATGTGAAAAAGGCATACATACCATAAATGCAAAGGAGAAGAAAAAAGTTGCTAATCCCTTTTAATATGGTTAATTGCTTGGCCTTAATTACTCGCCCAAACAACATACCGATTATCATTCCACAACCACAAAAGATGACACATGCAGCATTGGCATCGTAATTGCTAATCTGAAAGTATAGATTTTCTTTAATAGCTCTACCTTCGTTCTTTTGGCTAATATAGTCTTTACTAAATCAAATATTAACCACAAAAATCATATAAAAATCACCAAATTAGAGTTTAAAATTATAATTAAATTTTTAAAGAAATGTAGGCACAATTGCACAAAAATTCCATGTAACTAAGTTATACTCAGAATATTGGACCATTTTTCCTTTGTATAAATAGGGGGTCCCAATGGGATAAGAGGGCTAACAATTTTCTCTCCAAAACATTTATTGTAGGAACATAAAAGTTTTCCATTATAGACTTTTCATTTTCACACTTAAAGAAAATGACTTGCCAACTTATCAAACTAGAGTTTTTAGTACCTACAGCAATTTCACAACATCAAGAACAAACCCCAGTGTATACAGTGTCAAATTCCTTAGTCTCGTGTTACATCAAATGAGAGTTTAATTTTTCTCTCAAAGTATTGAATAGTAAAACTTCTGGGCTATAGTCTCAATTACAACTCTCAATCATGTTGAACTTGGATGATACCTATTAACAATGTATCATTATGAGATGCAGAATAAATTTGGAGTATACACAACGTTTAGTGTGGATGGGAAGAAATTTCATCATATTCCAATTGGTTAGGTGAGTAAGGGACCTATTCCAATTTAATGATCTTGGAATTTTGTATACAAGTAATAATCCAGGAAACTTCCACCTAAAATAAGTAAGACTTTTGGCAAGAGAGAAAATTGATGTCTAGACAAATCAAGCTAAGGCCGACCAAAATGGACCATATTCTTAATTTCTTATTTCTATTTGTTCCATGTACAACACTTACAATCAATGCTTCGTGTGTAAAAGTTGAACATCTTATCTAAAGTCCATCCTCTGAAAGCTTGAGAAAAAATTCATTTAAACCAACACAATATATAAATTATAAAAAATCAAAGAAATTTTTTCAAAAATAATGAAAATTTAATCTATGCTTTAAATTCTTATAAGGATGAACACAATAGCAATATCCTTTTTCTTTTTCTTTTTTTAAATAAAGATAAAAAAAAAAATCTATGCTTATTTTGCACGTATGCTGATTAGTGATTAGGAGTTATAAAGGAATAATCATCAATATATATATATATATATATAAGCAGAGATTTCATGCGGGAGTGTATGATGTTTTGCTAAGTGACGCTCTAAGTTTGCATTTAGCATTTTTTTACCTCTTTCATTAAGTTTTTTTTTTACTGTTACCCAAAAGTTTACATTAACTTATTTTACTGTTATCTCATTAGTCTCTCATTAATTGCCTAAGCTTATATCACACACTTCTCTCTTTTTCATATCTTTTAGCATGCCCACCATTTTAATATTTTAAAAAAAGCAAAATAATAATAATTAAGGACTAATAGTAATAACTAACCAGATAAGGTCTCAGAGAGAAATAGAAAGACACAAAAATGTTGTGGACTATTAAATAAAATGCATTGTTTNATATATATATATATATATTGTTTTCCTTGAGCTAAAGCAGTTGCGATGGATGTGTGGAGTGGATGGTTTTTTTTTTTTTTTTTAGTCCTTGAGTATTTTGGGTTGTTTCAAATGAGTAATGGCTCCTCTTAGGCTCCTAAAATTTTTGGTTTGTTGATTTTGCTATCTATAACTCGATTCTTCTTTACCTAATAAAGTTTGGAATTTTTTTGTAAGTATATTTTTTCTTCAAGAAAATGAATAGAAATCTACCTTCATGTTCATGCTCATGTTAATGTTCATATTTGTAAACCTAAATCATATTTAAGCCCTTAATTTTAAAAAGAAAAAAAAAAAAAAAAAAAAAAAACTCGTAGGGGTTTCGGTGTCTTGATGGTAGTAGGTGGCCTATATAACAAAGGTGGTGACCCCTTAGATTCCTCTTTCTCTCTCTTTCAAATGTTTTGTCAGTCTTTGATTTTTTATTTTTATTTTGGTAATATATAGTGAAACAGTGCATTTTATATAACAATCCACAACATTTTTGTGTCTCTCTATCTTTCTTCAAGGCCTTATCTGGTTAGTTATTATTATTAGTCCTTAATTATTATTATTTTGCTTTTTTTAAAATACTAAAATGGTGGGTGTACTAAAAGACATGAAGAATAGAGAAATGTGTGGTGTAAGTTTAGTAAATTAATGAGACATTAATAAGCTAACAGTAAAATAAGTTAATATGAACTTTTGGATAATAGTAAAAATACTTAATGAAAGAGGTAAAAAGAAAAAAAAAAAATGCACAAAGCAAAATTAGAGTGCCACTTGGCAAGACCTCATGCACTCCCGCATATGGTCTCTGCTTTTATATATATATTGATTCTTAATTTTCCTGGTATTTTTCTCTTCATAAGTTTAGAATTAATTGTCTAATATCTGAATATTTAATTTTTCCTAACCTCTCTCTTTTTCAATAGATAATTTAGCGATCCCACAACCACGTAATTTTTTCTGGTTGCATAGTTGATATTAAGATGCGTTAATGTTCGGTCACTGTGGCATTATTGTTTATGTTGTTGTATTCATGGCAGTGTAGCAGTTTTTTAGTTAAAAGTTGTCTTACTGAAATGGAAAGAATTAATACAACAATGTTTCTTTTACCTAATTATTTAGAAAGATACCCCCTCTTTTAATTAACATGATTCAAAGAAAATCAAAATTTTCTTCCATTTAAATCTTAATGTTCCTTAATATTATGTCTCATTTACAATTCTAAAATTAAAGAAAGCTACTGCAACAAAGGCAGCACCAAAATAAATTTAAAAAAAAAAAAAATGCAGCACCACTATGACAGATGACAATATATAAAGGAGGGAACATAATTTTTTTTCTAAATAACAATAAATATTAAAAAATTTAGTTAGTTGTCACGTTGCAAAAGAATATTGAAAACTAGCATCTCGAGTGTCTAAAACTCGAGTTCCAAGAAAAAAATCAAGTTTTTAAGGCTTGAATGTAAAAAAAAATCCAAGAGAAAATCGAGTTTTAAAAACTCGAGTTCCGAAAACGTCACTATAAGGCTTAAAAACGTCACTATAGGACTTAAAAATGGAGTTATAAAAAAATTTAGCAGAAAAACGCCGCTATAGGGCTTTAAAATGTCAGTATAGGGCATAAAAACGCCATTATAGGGCTACCCGAACCTAGTATTGAACACTTACGAAAAAATTTTGCAGAAAAACGCTGCTATAGGGTTTTAAAACGTCACTATAGGACTTAAAAACGTCACTATAGAGACCGCTCCACTGGCCACAACCACTACAAACTTGCAACCACACCCACCACAGAAGAAAAAAAAAAACCCACGGACCCAGCCATCACCTTTGGCCTTCCTCTTCCAAATCAAAACCCATCCACCTTCCTCTTTCCACCACCATCACAAAATCTCAACACCACCAAATCCCCTGAAATCCGACCCAAAAACTAACAACTGCGAAACCCAAATTTGACCCTTGAAATCCAATAACCCACAACCCCGAACCCACCAAAAATCTTCGATCTCAACAGCCGAAACCCACCAATGCCAAAACACCAAAACCCAAACGCCGATCTCAACAACCACCAATCTCAAACACCGAAACCCAAACGCGCGAAACCCAAATGCCATGCACACCGATCTCAACAGCCGCCACACATCGTCGCACACTGATCTCAACCACACATACCCATGCCGCAACTATTTAACTCATTTTATCACTGCTGAGAGAGAGGAGAAAGGAAGAGAGATGGAGAGCAGAGAGAAAGAGGGAGAAAGGCAGAGTTGTTGTGTCTGCGTGAGAGAGAGCTTCATGCGTGTGGAATTAAAATAATGTTTTTTCTTATACCATCTAGCTACAGTGGACTGTTTATCTTTAGCAGCCCACTGTAGCAATCACTTAAAATATTTTAGCTGTACCTTCTTTGCTGTAGTGTGTGTTTTTGTGTTTTGGTTGCTAAAATGACTATTAGCAACCTTACTTGGGTGCTCTTAGAACATGCGGTGTTTAAAAGCAAATTTAATCAAAATCGTACACTGCACAATGCTACCCGTGAATACAGTATACAGCACAAGAAAAGAAAAAGGTTATGCTTATGATTTTGACATTTGCCTAGCAAAACCTTTTATGGAACAAGGGCAAGCAATTCTGGTTTAATCAGTAAGTGTAATAGTAGATTTTACATTGTCGCGGGACTTCTCAAAAAAAAAAAAAAAAAAAAAAGCTTCAAAGGTCAATGAAGAACAAAGTGGTAGCTCAATAAAAAATTTTAACGGGAAAAGTATATAAAGAAAAATGTGAATCATAATTTTTTTTTTAAATTGAAATATAATGGTAATTTGCAACATATGCCTATATTTCTAGGTGACATTGCCCACGATAGCACTGAGCACCATTGGCCCAACATTTTCCGTTGACATCTTGTTCTCCTAGTGTCCAAACAATACAACTTGTTCCCTCGGGGGAATGGGCAAAATAAATGTGAAAATGATTTATATATAGTTAGTTAGGCAACGCTTGAAACTATAAGGGAAGTAGACATCTCGAGTTTTAGAAAATCGAGATCCATTTACATAAATCTCGAGTTTTAGAAACTCGAGTTTCATGCAAAAAAAATTTTAGTTTTATCGCCTCTATAGTGACGTTTTTAAGTCCTATAGTGGCGTTTTAAAACCCTATAGCAGCGTTTTTCTGCAAAATTTTTTCATAACTGTTCAATACTAGGTTCGGGTAGCCCTATAGTGGCGTTTTTATGCCCTATACTGACATTTTAAAGCCCTATAGCGGCGTTTTTCTGCTAAATTTTTTTATAACTCCATTTTTAAGTCCTATAGTGACGTTTTTAAGCCCTATAGTGGCGTTTTCGGAACTCGAGTTTTTAAAACTCGATTTTCTCTTGGATTTTTTTTTTTGCATTCAAGCCTTAAAAACTTGATTTTTTTCTTGGAACTCGAGTTTTAGACACTCGAGATGCTAGTTTTCAATATTCTTTCGCAACGTGACAACTAACTAAATTTTTTAATATTTATTGTTATTTAGAAAAAAAATTCGCTAGAGGCCATTTTCTTTGAAACTTAGAGACAGATTCCGTTCGGCTTTGGGAGTTTCTGTGCAGTGCTGCAACAATTGGTTTAAAGTTGAAACTGATATCCATTAGTCTTTATAAAATTTAAAACTGGATTGTGGATGTGGCAGCGAGCAAATCACTGGAGATGTAGAGAGAGACGAGAGGGAGAGGGAGAAGGAAGGAAGGGAAGGGAAGGGAGAGAATTTATTTTATTTTATTTTTTAATAAAACTTGTAATGAAATTTTAGTTCTTATATGTGTATTACCATTCCATATCATCAATTTGTAAAAAGTTTGTTGAATTATTTGTGGTGGTACCATTACTCAAGTTTAAATATGAGCCAACTAAAACAACCTCCCCTCCTCTCCCTTGAGTTAGCNAAAAAAAAAAAAAAAAAAAAAAGGAAAAGGGAAGAAGATGGCGGCAACAAAGGGTGAAAAAGAAAAAAAAAACTTAGCCAAATATGACAGATACTTACCCATAGCCTTGACCACATGGGCACCACCCTCCTCCTCATCAAAATCAGAAATCCTCTTCTTCACGTTGGGTTCGTCATCAGAATCTTTAAGAACCTCCTCTGATCCCTCAGAAAACAAGTCTGCATTAGGCCCACGCATGGCAAAACTAGGGATGGAAGAAGGGGTAACCACCAAAGAGGAGCTATCTTTCACGGCTTGAGATAAAGCCACAAAGGGATCACTGGTAGAAATAACAAGAGGTGTGGCAGGAGAGGCAGCTTCAATCTGAAAAGTAGCCGGAGGAGTGGCTCTCTTTTGGGGAGTAAGAATCTCAGCAGGAGTAGAAACATGCTCACTAACCTTCTCAGTATGAGTACCTTCATTTATAAGTACCAGCTCAGTGGAAGGGATAGGAGTCTCAGTAGGAATTGCCTATGCAGCAGCAGGAGCAGTAGTAGCCATGGCCTCAGCCACCACATTAGCCCTATCAAAGAAACCTTCCATGGGTGTGCCCATGGCGAAAAAAATCTCCTCGGCCATAGGGTGATATGTGGGGATAGGCTCGAGCTCGGCCTGAGAGACACGAAGAAGAAAAGAAAAAGAAAAATAGGTGAATGTATAATCCTTGATGATAAATAAAATAAAATAAAAAATGGAGAAGAGCAAAAAAGGGGAGAGTGACACGTAGCAAGGGAGATATGTGTAAGGAAAAGAGAAGAAGAAAAAGGAAATGCGGGAGACATACCTCAAACTCAGGCTCATCTAGCAATATAGGACAGGTGGTAGACACATCCTTATTATGCTTAGACTGCAAAAGAAAACAGAAGACAAGAATGAAGGAGTGAGTCAACAAGTATATGGGATTAGCTACAGAAAGGCCCTATAAAAAAATAACGAAGAAGATGTGAAATTAGAGATAACATACTCTCCTCTTAGTAGTGGTGGATGCAGGAGGAAGGGATGTCTTTCTCTTGCTGCTTGGGGTCCTGCTGGAAGAAGGAGTAGAAGTGGATGGCCATGGAGCAGTAGGACTAGACTTGCCTGCAATAGGGCACCTGTTAGAATGGGTTCAAGCAAAAGGGGGAGGAGAGCTCTCCAAAACTATGTTACCTACAGAAGGAAGGTCATTCTCAAAGGGCACTATGTCTGAATAGTCTTCGAAGAATCATCACCCTTCTTGGCAGACTTAGACTTGGCAGAACTTTTCTTCACGGGTACAGGAATATTTGTCACCCTCACTCTCTTCTCCCAACCCGTGGGGTAGTCACCAACATACCAGAACCACCCTCTCGCCTCCTCAACCCACTCAAAGATGGTAGACCGACTCTGCTTCTTAGCATACACCACCACAGACTTGGTGGGAATGAGCAACTAAGGGTTGGTAGAAATAATTGCACCAAGACCATCAAGAGGAATGAGAGAAAACCCACGGCTGCCTAATAACTCCTACTCAAATGAGGTCATCATGGCCTACCAATATCCGTGCATGGCAGTAGTACAAATGCCCTCTTTTTGTGAACCTGGAATAGTAACTGTAGTAAAACGCTTGCTCCAAAACTCAAAGACAGTGTACCACATGAATGGTCGAACAAAAGTAGAGGACTCCATAAGAGAAGAAAGATCATCAAGAATATCTTGATCTAGCCCAGACTGTCTCCTCTCCTTATCAGCAGAATAGTGCACGAACCTAATACCCCCATCAGTCAGATAAGACAACCACCTAGCTTTAGTGGCTACCAAGTAAGTAATACCCCTTTCCTCAAAGCCAGTCAGCGGGGTAGTGGTCCCAGCAGTGTCTACAAAGAGACCCATAGCAGAATCAGCAAATGTAAAACCTGTACCCAAGTTCCTATATGCTCTCCAAGAAAATCCAACTCCTTTATCAAAAAACTCAACAGCAGGATGACCAATCAGCTTCAAACCAACCTAACGAAAAGCTAACGAAAAATTAGACTTAAATCTACCGCAGAAATCAATAATGACTCTCAGACACAACTGATATCTCTCCTTAGCAAAGCGGACAGGCCTACACTTTGCCAAGTGCCTAGCACAACGCTCATACAACAAATGCTGCAGAATGGTACTATGAACAGAATAAGTAATTATACGGCAGGAACCTGCTTGATCCTCATCACTCCACAGGATATCCAATTGGATGTAAAGATGTCCCAAGAACATGGGTGCCAACGGCAGACTCACCCCAGCAGATATCTTAATGGCTAACTGAAAATATAGAGGTTTCACAGCATAGTGAGGATGAGAGTAAAAAATGAACATACAAAGCCAAAATGTGACGAGTGCCACACAGTGAGCAGTGATGGAAGCCTTGGAGAAAGAACTCACCTAATATGATAACTTCGCGTTGCCACTCATCCCCTTTCGTAACTCGACCTCCACGGCCTCTTCTTCCAAAGATAGCTCTAAGGCACCAAGGTCAACATCCCCAAGAATGGGTAGAAGAAACTGGTTGGCCACATCCTCAAGGGTCATAGTGATCTCATCGCAGGAGAGAAAAGTATGAGTGGCGGTGTACCACTGGCAGACCAAATGGCAGAGATTGAACAAATCTTTATAGTTAGACAAGCAGTAGGACGAGACAATGGCCTTCAACACACCGGCCCACTGTAGAGCCTCCATAAAACCCGTGTCGAACAACTCCTTGTCCACCCATTCCTTCCAACCCAAAGTAGTACCAGATCCAAACTCAAAGAGAATGGGCACGGGAAGTGAAGTACCTTGACGGATGACAAGATCTAAAATCGAAGAAGCCAACAAAGCCCAAGATATGTTCGTGTTGCGATAGCAAAGGGCAAGCCACACACGACCCGACAACGGCAGCGTGTACTCACCGGGAACTTTTGGGAAATAGGCATGGGTATCATACCAAGGGTCTATGAGAGGAGCGCACTTACTATCGAGATCGCACCATGCCTCCTCCTCTTCAAAATGGTCCAATTCGAAATAGGCGGTCTCTTTGCCTACATCTCTTGCGGCAGGATCATCGGAAACAACCTCTTTCCCCTTACCGTGGGAAAAACCTTGGCTTTTTGTCAGCGTCATGACGGAGTGATTGATCGGAGTAGATGGGTAATGTTTGAGAAAGGAGACATGGTGAAGGAAAGGAAATGGAGAAAGTGTTTAGAATATGAAGGGAATCTCTCTTAAGTACTAATATCATTAACACTAACATGAAAGGATGCGATGGGTCAGCCATCGGATAAGGGGTGGAATTAATGAGGCGAAGGCTCTGTTTCAAAATAACTGCTAAACTTGGAAATTTGAAGAAATAACACTGTTCACGGCAAGTAGAAAAACAAAATAAATAAAATAAAATAAATTGGGGCCCACTATTCTAAAAAAGCCCGTGAAAGAAAAGAAGAAGGAAAGACAGAAAGGAGAAGAAAGTCTTTTGTTCGCATATGAACCGCAGGAGTACTTCATATGCTCAAGGGGCTAAATGTTGATGCTCATTTTGGAAGCCCAGTAGCAGGAAAAAGCCTAACAATATGGGTAGAGAAGAGTTAGTGGATTGATAAAAAAATCATTAAAGTCGAGTGGCAGGAATAATGGATCATAGGCCTATAAAGTAAATAAATGAGCCTTGAGGAAAGCAAACGGGCCTGAAAGAGCCTGGAGAAAGAGATAGTAAGTCCATAGGCATCATGTGATGTAGAAAAGTGAGAATGGGCCACAACAGGTCCGAGGTAATGAAGTAGGAAAGTAAGGGGTTGATGGAAAGCCCATGAGCCCCAAGGATGAAGGATAAAGTAATTGAGCCAGGGAAGTCAAAAGAGTTAGTAAAAGCCTATGGGTATGCAGACTTAGAAAATGGGCCGAGAATGCCCAAGGAAAGCAAATGGGCCAAGGATGCTCAAGAAGAAAGAAATAGGACAAAAGAGCCCACAAGCAATGTAGTAGCATGAGTATGAAACCAATGAACATATTGAGCCATTGAAAGAAGAATAAGCAGCAGGAGGCCCAGCAGGCATGGGTTAAATAACACAATGGCAGGAATGGAAGAATGGTATGGCAAGAATGGTAGCAAAACTACGAAAGGAGTAAAGAATGGGCTAAAGGGAGGAAAACCCACAATCAAGCAAGGCCCAGCCCTTGAAGGAGTGAGCTAATAAAGAATGAATAGTCAGAAAAATGGTTCACGCCATAAAAGATCAAGGATGAATGACAGAATGCACAGACGAGCCCTCAGACCACGGCAAACGTATGAGTAGTAGACAAGCTTTTTGGCGTACATAGGAAGTGGAGCACGCACAAGGCCCAAGCACTACCAACCTGTACCCAGCCAATACAGGAGTGGTGGGTCATGGGTCAGAGGTAAGAGAGGGTATGGTCTGGCGGTGGGGAGAAGGGAAAGCCTATTCTGGGGTCCTTGCTTAGGTTTTTTTGGGGGAAATGTCCTGTTGGATTGACATACCACCCAAAAGAAGCAAGGATGAGCTGGAACCACTAGGTGCATGCCATGAGGGATAGTAAGAGAGAACACTTACACTAGTGTAGATAAGAATGCCACGATAAGCAAGCAAACAAAATAATCTTTTTTGTCTGGAGATAGGGAATGGCGCAGTCAGCACAAGTAAGTGGTGGTGGCTGGATAGCTAACAAACCAGTGGTGGTCGGCATGGACACCCAGACTAGACAAAGTGGTTAAATGCTAAAATGAGATCAGTCACGGTAGGCAATATATAAAGGGCTCTCATCGTGCACAGTATCATTAACACAACAGTAGTAACCTCTAAAAAAGAATCATAGCACCACCATTACCACATCAACACAAGAGCAAGCCTTAAGGAAGAAAGAAGAGTGTGGGAAAAAGAATCAAAGTAACAAAATGAAGAAAAAAGAGAAAGAAAAGAAATAGAGAGTGTAGAATGGCAGGCATGCACCAATAGGCTAATCCCTTCTCTCCCTCTAAAAGCCTACCTTCTGTTGAGGATAACAAACTCGTTTGGGCATAGCCATTCAAGCCCGTTTCCTCAGAATGGGTAATTTCTACGGCAGGATCATCTTGTGAAGTTACCCACGTTGAGGAAGTGGTTCCCTCATTGGCCTTGGCCTCGTAATACAATTAAGCACCGTAAACTGATCTTTCCTTTCTTTGATCCTACCATTTATTGCTATTGTTTTCTTCTCTTGTCTTTGCAATTTCAGGTAATATGTGTGCTTTTTCCTGTTTTAATCAAGGATCCCTTACTTATTTTGCCTAACAGTAAAGTGTTTCTTTTATTATTGTTTTATTGCGTTCGTTTGTCATAACTTTTCTATAGCAACTTCGCCTACCATGGGCATGTGACTAAAAGTTTTGTGCACAAGCCGGATCAGGGTGAGTTATAACTAGACTGGTCCTAACTCTCTTATCTAGAACACCTGGGCCCTATACAGCTGGAGGCGGCCAAACCCAAAATCACAAAAGGCCCACCACAATAGTTAACCATACACTATTTTATAACTTTTTTTGACAATTGTGATGTGGCAAACTTTGAATAGTTGCCTACCACTTATACATAGATTCACTATTTTTTTTTCTTTTCTACTCTGCAAATCATGGCAAAAAAGTTATGAGACAAGTTACTACCCTGCAACTAGCACACCACGATATGGGCTATGGTGTGGTAACCATTTGGCTGAAAGAGAGAGAGAGTGTGCTGAACCCCTGACCTTCTACAAAATCAGAGAGTGAGTGATGAACCCGTGATTGTCCTCAAACTCAGATATAGAGAGAGATCCTGAGAAAAATCATGTATGGGATTCGGGCATATATCTTGAGACTTCATAGTTGAAGTGTGCATTTGTGAAGCATTGGGATGAAAATTTTGTGCGTTTTGATGAAAAATGGTGGGTCCCACGGCATTGTCCATGGACTATCAAATTGAGCAAAACACAGATTTCTAGGTAAAATTGGGTCTCACCGCACTATTCACACCTTTAAAAATTATTTTACTACAGTGTTTTTAGCAATAAATTTTCAGTTTTTAGCAAATAAGCAGTATTCAAATAGACCCGAAGTATGCCCTTTGGAGAGTGTATTATTGTCAATTTGATTGAATATAAATTTTTTGGACAATTAAGGGGTCCACTATTATTTTATAAATTTTATTTAAGGACTTTAAGATATTATCTATTGGACTAATTATAAATAAAAAATAATTGGGAGGGCATAAGTTTTTTTTAGTTACCTATAGCTTTTTTTCTTTTTCTCTTTTTAAAAAAAATTTTAAATGAGGTACCTGTAACTTAGCACTGGTATAATCGTAGCAGGAAATTAAAAATTTGGCGGGGCCAACATAGCTCCTCCCCTGTATAGAAGTGCCTCAAATTCTAGTGAATTTGGCCAGAGATTGCACTGATTTTTTTTATAAAAAATTTATTGAAGCCCTTATGTTCTAGTAATGAGTACTCCACTAACTTTGTCAAAGGTACAAGTTATCTAGAGATGCTGAGTTGAAGATCCATGCCCGTGAACAAGGGAGACTTAAGGCCGTTTGGTAATATTGTCTTAGTAACATTGTTTAAGTGTTGTGGAAACACGTGAGTGAAAAAATGTTATGAAAATATGTGTTGTGTTGTTTAGACAATGAAAAATATTGTTTAAACAACACAACCAAACAGACTTTATTTAAGTGTTGTGAAAACACGTGTGGGTGAAAAAATATTGTAGAAATACGTGTTATGTTGTTTAGACAACGAAAATTGTTGTTTAAACAATACAACCAAACAGACTCTTAAAGTCCTTAAGAAGGGGGAAAAAAAAGAGAGAAAACTAAGGAAAAAAATGTCATTTGGGCTTGTTTGGTTGAGTTGAAAACAAGAAGAAAAGAAAATTGTGGGGCTTGGTATTTTCCAACTGGGTCCATCAAAATGCACCTCTCTCCAAATCGGAGAGAAAATAGGGTAGAAAATGAGAAAAGACACCCAAATGCCCCTTTTGCCCTTGTTCCCTGTTATCTTTGCCTTGTCAAAGCTATGTTTTTCTTTTAAATGCTAAGAACTTTATTTTTGCTTAACACAGCTGCAGATATGGGAAGAGGATACGTGCCGCTATGCAGTACTGCTAAGGGCGAATTGGTGAGATTAGTGAATAATGAAATAGAAAGAGAACAACTTGGTCAAATTGGTTAAAGCCAAAATACATTGGTAAAAAAAATATTTTTTGAATTGCTAAAACGTGGAGGCCATGCGAAACTCCACATATTAGATTTCATTACAAAACCAAAAGGCCAAATTAAAGTTGGAATTTTTTTTGACAAAACTTGGATACAATATCTTAGGTGTTGTTTCTTAGTTTATTCTTTTGAGATTTAGCATCGTTTGCTACTTAACTAAAAAATACATTTTCATCCCATCAGAAAAAATCTACACAGCAGAATCTTAAAAGAAGAATCTAAAGAACAGTATCTAAGTACTGTACCTAAGTCTTGCTCTTTTTTTAAATAGACAAAAAAAATTAAATTAAATGGTGAAAACATGGAGGCCATGCAGGAATGCGGAAAAACTTGTTAATATAATAGATTATTGTTGTGGGGGTAAAAGTCCAACATTGTGTATTGGGCCTGGGGCCTCATTTTTGGGTTAAGGTATGTCCGAAGAGAAGAAAATGATTAGGAAGGATTCCACATGGGAGATATACCTGGAAATGATTGAGGAGTATCGTCCGAAGAGATCATCAGCTGGTCGAAGAGCGTATTCTCCTTGGATATAGAGAGTCTCGATCAAACAAGTACCTGGGAGGTTCAAGTGATCTTCATAGCAACTCCAATGATAAGGATAAACTCTGGGCATATCTGGAGATGATAAGAACAAAGAAATATCTAAAGGAAAAAACTGCTACCACCGTGTTTAATGCACTGCAACAACTTTTCTTACCGCATTTATGTGGAGAAGACTCCTGAACAGTGCAACTTCAACTACCAACACTCCTGGAGAACTAAGGAAGATACCTTATGTGACATGTACTCAAGTGATTGCTTGGATGAAGAACAAGTGTACGATGAAGATAGTTTAGAAGAAAGATATATAAACGAGAAAGGTCTCTAAAGAATGGAGGATCGGAAAAAAGATAATAAGAAGTGGAGAAAGACTTTACTGTAACTCGAAGAACTGTAATCACTGTTCAATCAATAATATACCTCTTCAAACGTCAATTTGTTTAGTTTTTACGTGTGTGTTTACGTTGGTTCATTCCTGGATATCATAATTAACCGTTGCTAAATTCACAATTAACCTAACTTTTTCACCCACTCTCTACAAATTCATTGTTTTGGATTTGGGTTACAAATTCTGACCCTACAATTATAATAAACTTTTATTTAATATGAAGGGGTATGCAAGCAAATTTCTACAAATTAAATTTTCAATCCATTCATTTTTCTTTCCAATTAAATACATTTTTTTTATCCTTCTACTTTTTTTTCTTCTCAACCAAACACATATGGGTAAAAAATAAAATTTTTATTATCCTTCAACTTGTTCATTTTTCCAACTAAACAACCCTTAAAGCAACGCAACAAGGCAATATAAAGGTGGAAAAAAGACAAAGGACATGTCAAAGGTACAGGTTGTCTAGTAAGCAAGCAACACAGATGATGCTGAGTTGAAGATACATGCACGCGAACAAGGGAAACTTTGAAGTAATGCAACAAGACAAAAAAAATGTGGAAATTATTGATGAAGTTGAAATTGAAGAGTACTGTGTAATAAATATAAGGCCAAAGAAAAGGAAATGTCAAAGGTACAAGTTGTCTAGTTAGCAAGCAACAAAAAAGATGCTGAGTTGAAGATACATGCACGTGAACAGGGGAAACTTTGAAAGTAATGCAGCAAGACAATAAAAATGTGGAAATTATTGATGAAGTTGAAATTGAAGAGTACTGTGTAATAAATATGAGGCCAAAGCAAAGGACATGAAAGATAAAAGCGACTTATTTCCAAAGGGAAATGCTACGGTGCCCTTAATGACTTATTGTAGAGCCTACTTAATAAAAAATTGATATAAATTAATGACTAAAAATATAATTGAAGTGATATGTTCAACTCATAATATTAGTTTTATTGACTCTCTATATTATAAAATTAGTAAAAAATTTGACATAAAGTGAAACGATGTGACATAACACTGTTTTTTTAATGAGCACCTTAGGTCTCCATTAACACAAATTCATGTTGCATATAAAAGCAAGATTGTATTGCTTACACCAACTTTTCAAGATATTTATTTTGTCATACTTAAAATGTTTAGTGGTTCAAGTGAATTGGACGGTGTATCATTATCTTCATTGTTACCTAAGATGAAAAAAACAAAGGAAATTCAAATTTACCTCCACCCATTATAGCACAGATAAAAGCAAGTATAAAATTCAATTTGAGCAAAGTGGGGCTCTAAGGGGGACAAACATGTGCTGTATGGGTGTGGGTACCAATATTTTCTTCATTTGTCGTGTATTCACCTATAAACACTATCACATAAATTCATGTTGCATTTCAAAGCAAGATTTAATTGCCTACACCAGCTTTTGAAGATATTTATTTTGTCATACCTAAAATGTTTAAAGGAGCAAAGTTTGGCTACAGACTTGGTTATAGCCTAAGATTACAATTTTTTTTAAAAAAAATTAACATTGCTACATATTTTAAAAATCTAACCATTAGATTATATGTTCTTTATGCCCTTAATACATATGTCAAATTTTGTGTTAATCGGATATTATTTACTATATAATTCATAAACTTATTTTTAATGCATAATTTTAAAGTACAAAAACTTGCAATTTAAATAATTGATTGATGACATTGTAAAGTTGTGATTTCCAACTAGCCTTTGTTGGTTTTAATTTCGTGCCAAATTTGGTCGTGATTCAGTCGATCATTTTTCCATATTTATGTGAATTTAATTGTAAGGGATGAATATGAGAAATTGGTGAAGAATTAAGCATGTAATAAAGATCAGTGCAAATTTACGATTAGCTCGTGAGTAAAGCAACCCACGAAAAGGCAGTATAAAGGTGGAAAAGAGACAAAGGACATGTCAAACGTACAGGTTGTCTAGTAAGCAAGCAACATAGATGATGCTGAGTTGAAGATACATGCACGCGAACAAAGGAAACTTTGAAGTAATGCAACAAGACAAAAAAAAATGTGGAAATTATTGATGAAGTTGAAATTGAAGAGTACTGTGTAATAAATATAAGGCCAAAGAAAAGGATATGTCAAAGGTACAAGTTGTCTAGTTAGCAAGCAACAAAAAAGATGCTGAGTTGAAGATACATGCACGTGAACAGGGGAAACTTTGAAAGTAATGCAGCAAGACAATAAAAATGTGGAAATTATTGATGAAGTTGAAATTGAAGAGTACTGTGTAATAAATATGAGGCCAAAGCAAAGGACACGAAAGATAAAAGCGACTTATTTCCAAAGGGAAATGCTACGGTGCCCTTAATGACTTATTGTAGAGCCTACTTAATAAAAAATTGATATAAATTAATGAAATGACTAAAAATATAACTGAAGTGGTATGTCCAACTCATAATATTAGTTTTATTGACTCTCTATATTATAAAATTAGTAAAAAAATTGACATAAAGTGAAATGATGTGACATAACACTGTTTTTTAATGAGCACCTTAGGTCTCCATTAACACAAATTCATGTTGCATATCAAAGCAAGATTGTATTGCTTACACCAACTTTTCAAGATATTTATTTTGTCACACCTAAAATGTTTAGTGGTTCAAATGAATTGGACGGTGTATCATTATCTTCATTGCTACCTAAGATGAAAAAAACAAAAGAAATTCAAATTTACCTCCACCCATTATAGCACAGATAAAAGCAAGTATAAAATTCAATTTGAGCAAAGTGGGGCTCTAAGGGGGACAAACATGTGCTGTATGGGTGTGGGTACCAATATTTTCTTCATTTGTCGTGTATTCACCTATAAACACTATCACATAAATTCATGTTGCATTTCAAAGCAAGATTTAATTGCCTACACCAGCTTTTGAAGATATTTATTTTGTCATACCTAAAATGTTTAAAGGAGCAAAGTTTGGCTACAGACTTGGTTATAGCCTAAGATTACAATTTAAAAAAAAAAAAAAATTAACATTGCTACATATTTTAAAAATCTAACCATTAGATTGTATGTTCTTTATGCCCTTAATACATATGTCAAATTTTGTGTTAATCGGATATTATTTACTATATAATTCATAGACTTATTTTTAATGCATAATTTTAAAGTACAAAAACTTGCAATTTAAATAATTGATTGATGACATTGTAAAGTTGTGATTTCCAACTAGCCTTTGTTGGTTTTAATTTTGTGCCAAATTTGGTCGTGATTCAGTCGATCATTTTTCTATATTTATGTGGATTTAATTGTAAGGGATGAGTATGAGAAATTGGTGAAGAATTAAGCATGCAATAAAGATCAATGCAGATTCGCAATTAGCTCGTGAGTAAAGCAACCCACGAAATGGCCACGTGTGAAGCACATGACTAGAAGCTGAAGAGTCATGACAGCCTGTAATTTTTTGAGTGCGAGATACCTGCGAAACTCTCTATTAGGTTCTAAGTACTTAGGAACTAATGTATTAGAACTTTAATTTATATTGTTGGCAAATCATAATCAAAATAGGTGATGAATCTTGTTTTAGACTTGCTCAAAGTATGTCGTTTATGTAAAGTTAGAATCGAGTTAACTGTAGAATTGAGTGTGCAATTCTGATTGGCTCGATCGATCGAAAGTCGAGCAGAATGTTTTTCTGCAAAATTTTCCAACTCAACCCTAAGCCTATATGACGTGTAAGGTTTTATGTTTTACCCTAGGTATAAAAGGAAAACCCTAGCCATGTTTTTGAGAT
This sequence comes from Quercus suber, assembly GCF_002906115.3. Classification (NCBI taxonomy): domain Eukaryota; kingdom Viridiplantae; phylum Streptophyta; class Magnoliopsida; order Fagales; family Fagaceae; genus Quercus; species Quercus suber. The sequence goes on from NW_027070117.1 coordinate 310,462, forward strand.
TGCTCTATTTGCTGTGTGTGTGAATCTCTTGTGAGATCTGAGAGGTGGTTGACTTCACATATGCTTAGGATTATCAAGAAGGATATTTCTTTGAGAGCTTGATAATCATTCAGTTATTGCACTAAAGAGTTTAAAAAAACACAAGCGGGAGTGCTTGTACTTGTTGGAGAACCCAAGAAAGAAGGAGTCAGTGATCTCGGAGTTTGCACATGGTTATGTCAGTAAGTTTTCTACTAGTGGGTAGCGATAGAATGTTAGTGGTCTAAGTCGCTATTGTAAAATTTCGATTCTTTCATAGTGGATTCAGGTTTACTTTGAGGATAGCTAGGTTAAATCCTCCCCAGGTTTTTACTAGTTTAGTTTCCTGGGTCATCATATCTTTGTGTTCCTTATATTCCGCATTTTACATTGATATGATTATTGATTGTGTTAACCTAGATTTGGAATTTTGACTAAGCAATAACTTGGCTTATTAACTAGGTTAATCCGGTTGTGTTTTAAGGGGTCTAAAAACAAACACTCTCTATTTGGCAAAAATGAAAAGTGCTTTACTGAATTCTTTACACACACTATATATACCCTAATTATCCACGAAATTGTAAGTAGTGCTTTTCAGATAGAAAACCATAGCAAAACATTTGAAAGTTAGAGATTGTCATACCCACAATCATTTACACAAATTCTCTTGGTTTTTCTCTACTTCTACATCTCTATCTATACATCCTTGAGAGATTTTTAGTCCAAACGCTTACCTCACCCATTTAGAGTGTTGAGCGAAGTTTTTGTGCCTTTGAGAAGCATTGGAAGAAGTCATTGAGTGGCGGATGCAATTAGGCAGAATTGTGGGATTTAGAAAGCTAGTAAAGACAGGACTCTGAGAAGTCCATTGGTAGCAGGAGCTTGGAGAGTTTAAGTACATTGCGTAGATTAAGCTTGAAGGATTTTTTTGATATTCGTGTACTCCAACTTATTTACTAGTGGATCGATTTTGACTTAGAGGGTCGTGGAGAGGTTTGTCGTCAAGTTCATTGATTTCCTTTTTGATAACATATCTCAGTGTTATCTTGTGTTTGCATCTCTCTTCCCTACTTTTTAAGCTTTACATTTATTACTTATTGTGGTTTGCTTAGGGCTTAGAGTAGTGTTACCAGCTTATTGTGTTTCATTTACTCTTGTTCTGCACTAAGATAAATTAGAGTAAAAGTAAGTCGTAATTTAAAATTGGAAATCTAAACAAGCACTAGTATTTTCATACTAATTGAGCTTTCAGACATAATTATTGATCTTGAATCCTCTAAAAATTTTGCAATTATAGAGGATATACGAAAAAAAATGTAATCCAGTGATGGATTTGTCAAAATTCACATTCAATAAAAAAATATAGAGTGAAGTTATAGCCTTAAGCTACAACCAAGTTTGTAACCAAAATTTGTCCCAAAAACAAGTATAAAAACCTCCGCTCATTATCACACAGATAAAAGCAAGTATAAAAGTCAATTTGAACAAATTAGGACTATAAGGAGACAAATCTGTCTCATTGTCATCTCCAGCCATATGGTTGTGTACCCCAACAGTTTCTTCATCTGTCGTCCACCTTCAGACACTATTGCACAAATAAAGCAAGTATAAAAATTCGCACACGCACATATACGAATATTTTGCCCTTAAATGGATTTACCTTATGTAACTAGTATATAAATTAGTAGATACTTACCATGCATGTTCTTTAGAAGAATTGACAAGACAATTGTGTCTCTCTATTCCATTCGACGATAAATTTTGAATATTCGTCTATTCAAATAGTACATACTATCATTAGCAGTTGAAGTCTCGTTGGTTCCACTCCTCTAAATATTAAAAAACCATGGTATAGTCTGTTGTTGGAGCTCTACTCTTGGATTTCATAATGGAACCATATCCAACAAGGAATTAACACTAGACTCGCCAATGTTTATTCCATGTTGCCTAAGGCACATGTCAGGCCGGTGGTACACAACAACATTAAAAAAAATAGTACTGTTCTTGAACAAACAAGATCTAATTTCCTGGCCAAAAATTCAGGAAGAATGATTTGTGGCCTCTCTTGGTAAGGTTGCCACACAATCTGTAAAAAAAGTTGTATATATCACAGTAGATAAAAATAGTAATACTTTTATGCTATGTTTGGAAGTTTGAAGGGAGAGGAGAGTAAAAAAAAGTAAAGGGAAGGAGAGTAGTGGGAATGTGAGTAGAGGGGAATGATTATCTTCCACTTTTTTTGGCTGTTTTTAAAATTAAGTCAGGAGAGTGGAATAATTAGCATCTTCATGGTTTGTAATTTTGTTGATATGGTAAGGGTAAATATGGTAATTCATTTGGTCAACCATTTCTATGCCTCTCTCTCTCTCTCTCTAATTTGAGAGAATTAAAAAAGAGGGGTTAGAAGTAGTTAAAACCCCTCCAAATTCCCTCATTCCCTTAAAAAACATTCAAACAATGTAATTTAACTTATTTCTCTCTCTCTCTACTCTACTCCCATCTACTCTCCCTCCATCCAAACAAACTATAAATCTAAAGGGTAAATAATGAAAAACCACAAACACTTACCATTGTTACAAGTTTCTCCTTTGGAAATCAAGCTGAAAATGCATGCCAACACACAATAAAAGGCATAGTTAGAAATATAGACAAAGAGCCAATTGTGTTCAGGATGATGAATGGGAATGCCATTTGGTAATACATCAAATCATTACTAAATGACCTTCCCACCAGCCCTCTTCCTTACCCAATGACCAGCGACAAGTAATATAAATGAGGAAAAAAAAAAAAACTTTTCCAAACAGCTAAGCACACTAACACCATTTAGAATGGTCAATTACAACACGTATGTGCTGTCAAACACTATAATTTCTGAGGCATATATGTAGAAATTTATTTTTACTCACAAATTTTTAATAGATTTATGTGAAAGATGGTAGGATTTCTCTGGGTTTGATTGGAAGAAGTTTGAAAGAAGGGGTTTGTATAACTTTTGTGCTATCGTTCGCAAATAACTGACAAATTCATAAGAATGCTTTGCCTAAGCAATTTGCAAACAACATTGAAGGTAGTACTGAATTTCCGTGAAGCATTTGGGGAGTACATAGATCTGATTATGAGATTTTGTCAATGGTGGCAACAAAGTAGTGGTGTATCTTCTTGTTCTTCACTTAAAAAAAAAAAAAAAAAAATTACTAATTAGTTTTTAGCGTAGGTGAAGATTGAACTTCAGAGAGCATTTGGAAAGTACATCTAATTATGATATTTTGTCAATGATGGCAACAAAGTGGTGGTGTATCTTCTTGTTCTTCACTTAAAAAAAAAAGTAAAAAGAAAAAAAAAAAAAGACAACCATTTGAGCTAACTAAAATTCATTTTCAAATTTAAATACTGATATTATAGTTTAAGTCACATTCTCATTAAAAAAAAAAGTAAAAAGAGAAAAAATGACAACCATTTGAGCTAACTGAAATTCATTTTTAAATTTAAATACTGATATTATAGTTTAAGTCACATTCTCATTAAAAAAAAAAACCAACAACAACAACTTTAGTACAAAAATGAAAAATAAAATCATTCATCAGTACACAGCCAACTTGGCTCTTGCGTGGCCTCGTTTTATTTGAAATTGCTCTGTAATGCCAAGATGTGCCATGAGAAGCCAAACATGAGTGAGGAGCTCCCCACCCTCCGTAAGCCGTTGAGCATGATAATATCCCCTGCAGTGACTAGCAGCAAAACCTAGGATTTCAATCCACACATTACAGACAAACTCCCAATTCTTCTCTTTATCCATTTTCTGCAATTGTTTTGCAAGTTTACATGCATTGAAGAGCACAGATTTGCTCCTATCCCCTTTCACCTTATTCGGTTCAACATCAGTATTCACTTCAAGCAACTTATCGCAAAATTTCCCCATATTTTTTGATAGACCTTTTTCGTGGAAAAAATTCTTAGCCTCCTCACTTGTGTCTCGGAACCTTATCTTCCCAATCCCAATTGGCAACAGAAAAGGACACATGTCTAATAGGTACATCATGTAGTCTGATAGGTTCTTGCTCCATTTAGCAGCCAAGTTTTCACCTCCATCTGAGTGATAACAGAGATCTGTAGCAATGTGCCAGATAAGAATGCTCTGGTCGAACTCTACGTCAGTGGTCCAATTGAGTGAGGAAGAAAGTACATATTCTTCGAAAACAAGATTGCCTCTAGCACTACATAAAGATGAGGTCTTGTCCTCTGCTTTCTTTGTGCTTGTGGCGTCCTTTGACTTCTTCAGAAAATGCTCGAAGATGAAATCTTTCAATTCAGGAGAGATTCCACTACGGGATTTATACCAGCTTTTCTCAAATTTTTCATAGAAAATAAGCCAATCTCTCACAATCTTTTGAAAAAGTTCAGGTTTATCATCCAAACAAGGCACGGGCTTATCTTTAAGGGTAAAACTTAGAAAATTGTACTGAGGCATGGAATTTGACCACCTCTTTTTGTTTGAAGGAAGAAGAAAAGATATTACTTTGTAAACAACATGTCGAAAACAAGAAATCAATGGAGAAGCCATAGGTTGAAAACAATAGACTAAAGGAGAAACAAAATATTTAAAACAAGAGATTGGTCGAGAAACCATGGGTTGAAAACAACTTTTTATTCGAGAAAACTGAGATTCATTCTGACTCAACCATAGCTTTGTCCAATCAGAGGATAATTGCAAAATGACAGCATAGAATTCTAGACTAATGGCTCCAACGAACAATACGTAAGTGATGACCAGATCAACCTGCGGGTGATTGTGCTTCTCATGAATCAGGAAGAGCACAAACACTATAATAGTGCAAGAGGAAGTAAAGAAGCGGGCAATGCATCCCCAAACAGTGTATATTATAGGTGCCTTGGTATAGAAAACATCATATGCGAATCCAAGTTCAATTTCAACTACCTCAAAAGCAGTTTCTGACGAAGTGAAATTCTGGTTCTGGAAGTAGGACCGGCTCTTATCTCGGTCATGGAAGCTCAGAATAAGATCTACAAAGAGCCTCTTAAAAGTCTCAAAGAATCTGTATGCGATGGGCAATGTCCGTTGACAAGTGTCACTGTTGTTATTGCCATTGCCGGTAGCATAGGACTGGTCAACAACCTCAATCACTTCAGCATCCAACACACTAAAGCCCTCCGCCTTTTTCAAACTGAGATCCTCCATGAATTTGGCATAGTTGGGGCCAGGATCAGGAGAATCAAGCAATGAATCAAGAAACTGCTCACGATTTGCATACCTCAGGGCTAATGTCCTTTCAGTATACTTTATTAACCCAGCAAAAAGCATGGGAATGGTCAGGAATGAGAGCCAAGTTCGACTCCAGGCCGTGACAGTAATATAAATTGCCACGCTAGTTTGGACAAGAAGCCCAATCAAGTGCCTTATCCACAACTCATTGTCTGCTAAAGCATAAGCAGTAATTGTGTCTGGTCCGCCAAGGTGCAACAGCAGGAATGGTGCCCAAAATGCACTAAGCTCATTATTGATAGGATTAGAATTGCTATTGCTGGCAATATCACAAGTGCAGGAAGGTCTTTGGTTATTGGAGAGGACACCTAGTGCGACAGTTGCCACCCAGTCTGCCGTTAGGTATGCAGACCAGAGAGACAAACTGAGCAAAGTGCCTGGATTATACTTTCTGCGCTTGCCTACAAAAATCAGTAATATTTGCAAGGTGAGGCTGATTAGGACCAATATTCGTAGCTCCCAAAGGTCCCGTAGTTTCCTTACGTGTTCTGGGAACACCCCAACGAGCTGCCTCTTCTCCACAAAGAGCCAACCACTCAAAACTGATAGCAAAAGAACAAATCTTTTAATACTCAGACAAGAAGATCATATTTATAATAAACATAACTGCTAATGACAAGAAATAGCTAGAAATTACACTATATTATATTTGGGTACATTACTATAAGTTATAATTGAACTTTTTCTGTTTAAGCTTGATATGTTGGTGACTTACTTGTAAGTAGCATTCTGAGTTCAAGTTCTGTGATCTGTATGTGAAATGCATTTCTTGGCAAAAGAATTTAGGCGTGGGGTAAGAATAGACCCAATGGTGCAAACTTTTGAAATGTGAATTGATTGACTAGCTGAGTGGTTGACCGGAAAGGGTAATAAAGAAAGACCTGCTGGTTGCTACGCTCTGCTTACCAAAAATTTAATATGACCCAACCTCGTACAGTTTGGTTTGTTCCTGTTAACGTTCACCATGTGATTGTATTGTATGCTACTACTGTGAAGATAATTAAACTATCCTGGACATTTTTAAAAAAGTTATCCCTAAATTCATAAGTTGATTTCCATAAATAAATAATTCATAAGTTGATGTATCTTGTAAGACAACTTAAGACTTACGCTCTATTTGTTTCAGCATTAACGTTTTCTGAAAAATGAACATTTTTTTTTATAAATTATCTCATTTTCTGATATTTGTAATGACTTTAAAAATGGGTTTGAGAATGTTTTCTAGTATTTGACATGCACTAACTTTTGTAACATTTCTTGTATAATTTAAAACATGTATAATATGAAATTTATGTAAATCTAACTAATGCAATGAACATTAAAAAAAAAAAAAAAAAAAGGAGGTATGAATTTGGTTTTCAAACTAAAACTTTCACAATAGATATGGATGATAACAAACAAACAATATATATATATATATATATAAGACCTAAATAGTTCTCATACATATAAGAAACCATAAGCTCATAATTCAAAATAGCAATAAGCGCCATTTCAAATAGTTCAAAATAGCCATATAGGCTAAATAGTTTAATGTGCAAAATAATCTAGTACAAATAGTTAGATAAATACCAAAATGCCAAATTGTCTAAATAGAAACACCCAAATTCAAATAAAATGCACCTACATAGTCAAAATTGGCTTAAATAGTTGTCAAAGAATTTTTGCAACCATTGTCTATGGAGCTTGTCATTTTTCAACATGAATGACCTAGCTTGTTTTTCATCCCCATTCAAATGATCAAATGCAAACACAAGCATAGTTTCCTCAAACCCATTCATCTTCATAACTTCTTCACAAAGACTACCAAAATTTAGTTGAATTTCAGAAAATTTTTCTATTGCAAAAGCAACCTTACCAAGTTGTATGGACAAATCTTGGTAAACAACATCTTCAATCATAGTAGCATAACTTCATCTCCTGTAAGACCTTGTTTCATTTGAGGCCACACGTGAGTGATCAACTTGCTTCTTTTTGGATACGTCATCAATCAACGTCAACAACCAAAAGCATGTGAGTCATCCAATGCCTCTACACTTATATCACCAACTCCCTTGGAAAAGCCTCATGTAGCCATATCCTTACCCACAACCAAAGTCATCACATCAAACATCTCAATTTTATTGTTCAAAAATTGTGCATGATTGGGATGTGCTTGAGTAAAGAAAGGAAAAGAAATAATTTAATAAAAAGGAAAAGAGTCAAAAACTAATATGAAAGCAATAAGAATAGTGAAAAGATTTAAACTTTACAATGATAAACACTAAAAAGTTTCTGCCTACAGAATATAAAAATTAAAAATTAAGCTAATATACTTATATAGTTATCATTTATTTCCTTTTTTTTTTTTTTTAACTTGTATGTGCAAGTTAGATTATCAAAACTATGTAAGAGAATGGGTAATGCGTCTAACAGTACATTTAAGTGAAAAAGCTTAAGAACAATAAAATGGAAACTTGAACACTTTGATGTTGAGAGAAATAAAAGGCATAACTTGGAAAGTAAAGAAAGCATGGGAAAATATGTGGAAAACCCTTTGAAATGGATGAAAAACCACGGGTGAGCAAGGGAAGAATGTCTCTTACTCTACAGAGCTCTCTATTATGTCAAAGTCTTTGTACAATGGTGATGTTATTCCCCAAGGAAAGCCTTTTTCTCTACCCTTTACCTCACTTTCCTACTTCTACCTCTTTCTTTTTGTCATTCTTGGTTCTTGCCCTAATTGTTCAGCAACATGTCCTTGTTATAGTACGAGGAATGTTATGAGGTACATTAAGATAGGTGTTAAACCCTTATTCGTTCATTTCAAACCCTAATACAGCTATTATACTATCCATAGCTAGAGGAGATAGAAAACATGTCAATGTCAGGGTAGTGGAATGGAGGGTGTCTCTACTACTACGTGGGGGGCAAGCCATAAACAAGGAAAATGACATCAGGGAAGCCAGGAGTGATACACATGTCCTCAATAGTGGTCTAACACAAAATCAGCCAATAAGGGGTGCTCTATAGCATCTAACCATAGGGGGTCATTATCTCCTTTTTGTGCAAGTTCTGGGAGTCCATGTCATATGCAAATCTCATTCTTTACCAAGATGGTCATGTCGTTGGCACGAGCCAAAGATCCTCTTCTTTAGCCAACAATTCCCTTCCTTTCCTTATAGTTAGCTCACGTGTAGGGTCTGGATCCAGTCACATCTGCACTCTTACACGCCTTGGTTGGTGTAACGTACAAAACTCAATAAATTGAAGCTAACCTAAGGATACATTAATTAAAACTAAGTTCTATGGTAATCTCGTAACTAGCAGACACAATGAGTCATGGGTTTTATTGGAAATATTACACAAATAATTTACTCTTGAACAACAACAACAAATACATAAATAGAACAAAACCTCATAAATAATATATATATATATATATCTCTCTCTCTCTAAAAGCTGAAGTGTAGTATTTATTGTTACTATGCTTCTCTTAAGCCATATCAACGGCCACATTATCCACTTATTTCTAATATTTTCTCTACTTTTTAATTATTTTTCTCTTTATTAATTTATCACCATACAATTACTCTTCCTCCAACATTCTCCGACTTTTACCTTTTTATCTCCCCACTACTCTATACCTTAACCTTACAATTCTTCCATCCCTTCATATTTCTTTTATTTTGACTCTTTTTCTCTTCATTTTTTTACTATAAATATTTTCTTTCTCTCCTTCCATTCTATCCATATTTTACCCACACAAATAGGTAAATACTCTCTCTCTCTCTCTCTCTCCTCTCTCTCTCTCTCTCTCTCTCTCTCTCTCTCTCTCTCTCTCTCTCTCTCTCAGTGAATTTTTAATTCTTTGTTGCACATCTAATATAGGTTGATGAATTTTTTTTTTTTTTAACTCTACTTTGGGTTGATACATTTGGTTATATTTTAATTTGTTATCTTTTTTATTTTGTTTTATTTTATTGTTAAATGTTGTCCAATGATATAATGTTATTCTATTACATAGCATAGTTTGGATAATTTATTGTTTACAATTATACATTTTCTTTTGAATATTCTTCTACTCACCTTATTTTATATAAGTTTGCTATTTCTCTCTCTCTCTCTCTCTCTCTCTCTCTCTCTCTCTATATATATATATATATATATAAATTTTTTTTTTTTTTTTTCTTGCAGCTCTACTTTAGATACTTTGGGTCAATGCATTTTGGTGGTATGTTTTGTGAGTTTCTCATCACATATACTCTTTCTCTCTCTTCTAATTTTGGTTTGAGTTAATTCTTAGATATGTTGGAAGTGAGAATTTGACAATTTTATTTACTTGAATTTAAGTAAAATATTATATGTTTAAAATTTTTTTTAAAAAAAAAGATAAAATATAAATAATTTAATGATATGGAGGATGTGGCTAAATTTAAATGGTGAATAAAATAAGATGAGAAAAAAAAAGATACAATAATAAATACAAAATTATCCAAATCATGTTATGTAATAGAATAATATTATATTCTTATATACTATTTTTAATTCTTAATAGTAGAATAGGATAACATTTAACAATAAAAGAGAACAAAAAAAAATTATATACTATTTTTAATTATTTATAATGCAATAGGATAGCATTTAACAATCAAAGAGAACATTTGTAATATTTGAATGTGCCTATTAATTATTTGATTAATATCAATTTTAAATTTGTGATGAGATTTGATTAACATGACAATCTCTTCAAGAGAATGAGAAATTTCAATAATTAATTTGAAACTTAAAAATATTTAGTTCCATGTAAAGTTTGACATGTTAATTGAGTTAATGTTGTTTAGTTTAGTTATTTGATTTTGTTTCTTGTTTATTTGTTAACGTTGATGCTTTGTTTTGTTTTCTTTATGTTAGTTGAGGTTGTTTAATATTATATTAGAAGCATGTTAGGTTGTTAGTTTTATTGTTTAGGTTCTACTCTGTTTTCTATATTTCTGGTTTTGGGGGCATGTCTGCGCGTGCATAATTCTGTTGTGCACGCATGTTTGAAGTATGCGTACGCATACAACTTGCCCACATATGTAGGCTTATGTATGCACATGCATACTTCAGCCTAGAAACCTTAATCCAAGTTTTTCTGCTTCTTTTTCTTTATTTCCTTGTGTCATATGCCTCTGTTTTGGCTCATTTTTATATTTTTGAGTCTATGTATGGCTTTAAAAAAGTGTAAGTTAATACCATGTATAATTTGAACCGTGTAATTGTAATTATTTTTAATTGTAGCTGTGCATATGCACGAAGATACACACTAGTATATATAAAAGCAAAGACCTCACGTTGAAAAGCATGAGGATCTGTCAAGTGGCACATTCCTTAAAAGTCTCTCATCTAGATTTCCACCTCTTCAAAGTTTGCATTTATGTCAAATTTTTAGTTCATTGAATGTGTCAATGAAGTAAATACACATGAATTATTTATAGGTGAGCACTAATTATTTATATATATATATATATATATTAATATGGTTTTTAAATTTTATATAAAAGGCAAAAATCTCATGATGGAGACCATACAGTTCTGCCATGCGGCACTTTGTTAAAGTAATATTTCACTTAACTTTCCACCTCACGTTGTTTACATATTTTGAATTATAATAAAATTCTATTAGTAGGAAATTACTATCTTCATGGAATGTTTAACAAGTTTCTATGGGGAACCAGCCACTAATAAACGTTTTAAATCTTGGGATTTACTTCGCCAATTGAATAATTTTTTTAACTTACCTTGATTGTGTGCAAGAGATTTTAACGAAATTGTGAGAAGTGCAGAAAAGAAGGGTGGAGGTAATCATAGTCAGGCCCAAATGCAACTCTTTCGAGACACTATCGACGAATGTGGTTTTTTGGATTTGGGGTTCAAGGGGTCTCCGTTCACTTGGCAAAAACACCTTCGTGATGGTCATTCACTTTGGGAGAGATTGGACAGAGGTGTTGCGAATAATGAGTGGCTAATTGTAGATACCGCATTTTGTACCACTTACGGCTCGGGCCCCCATTCCTTAATGATGCTCGAACTCTAAGGCCTAGGTCCAGTTTGGAGCCCAATCAGATATTAAAGTGACTTGAGGAGTGTTAAAATGGAAAATATAACCCTTTAAATAAGAAAAAATCTATTTTTGGAAATAAAATGACCAAAATAGCCCTTGGCCAGCATACGTGGGTCGTGGCCTGCATACGCGAGCCAAAGCACTCGTACGTAAGCACATTCTTGCATAAGCAACTAGGATTTCAAAAGCATAAGAAAGATAAGTTTTCTGCAATAATGGTTGAGGTTTGAAATGAATCCCACATCGTCTGGGAGCCGTTCCAAACCCCCATTTTTTTAAATATAAAAAACCTTACATGATACATTTTCAAGACACACAGAGAAATCTCATGAGAAAAACCTAAGATTCACTAGAAAATAGTGATCAAAAGGGAGTTTTTTACAAAACACCCTCAAGTCATTTTTTATTTGATTGGGACCTTTTTTTGCCCCAATCCTTTGAGTTTAAGGTTGCTAATCACTATTTTATTGAATTGTGATATATTTGACTAAGGGAAACAGTCAAAAATCAAGCCTAGAAGTTTTTTCTTTAAGGTATTATTTCTAGCTTTTCTTTTCATTTTTTTTTTCTTTCTTTTCTTATTTTAATCTTGTTTTTGGTTTGGTTTATGTTCATACATGTTTGGTTAGTTTAGTCCTTTAGTTCTTTTCTTTTTTGGTGTACATAGGTTGTTAGTTTGTTATTTTAAAGTTCTGATATGTTTCTGTGTTTTTAGGTTTTTTGGGTAAGGATCTATGTACACATGATCTGGCCTTCGCACGCAGGCTGTATTCATGCATACGCAAACCTGTTCTAGCGTGGGTGATGTCGTTACCCAGAAACCCTAAATTCTTTTTTTTTTTTTTTTTTTTTTTTTTTTTTTTTTTTTGCTTTCACATGTTTTTTCTGTATAGCCTCTTTGTCATATATTTTAAGCCCCATAATTGCTTGTTCGCCTTTTAACATGTTTTTTTTTTATCATATGTTTAGATTAGGGTTTTCTTAGTTTTAATGTCATTCATTCACAGGCTCATGCATTGATGCCATAAGTGTTGTGTTGCTGAGAGATAAGTAAAAGGTAAGTCATACATTAGCAATGTTCACCCATTTGTGTTAGGGTTTCACTTTGATGATATGATGGAACATGCTTAGGTGCATGATTAGGGTTTGTATGATAGGGTTTTCACTTTGATGATATGATGGAACATGCTTGCTGCCATGTTTAAGTTGCTGCCTTATTTTAGATGTATGATAGGGTTTTCATATGTTAGATGAATGCTAGGGGTTTTTCTTTCGTTGGCTCTCTTTTATTAAAGGTAGATAGATATGTGTGTTGGGGATGAATGATGCCATGATTGTATGCTTAGATGTATGCTAGTGTGTGTGTGAGTATAGATGCAAGTGTTAAGCATGTTTTTAATGAGGTTAAGATACAAGAAACAATGATGAGAGGCCAACCTTAGGGTCGGGCAATCTTGGTACCTAACACCTTCCTAAGAACGTAACTAAACTCTAAACCCAAACTCTGATAGTAAGATCAAATGTCCTTCCTCAAAAAGACATTATATTCATAGTTCCTAAACCATATAACTAGGTGGCGACTCCTCCCCTTGTGCCCACACTAATTCATTTTGGTGGTTCGTCAGTTCATCACCTTCACAACAACACTTCAGATCATTGCCCTCTATGGATTTTTCCCAAAGAATTAATAACAGTAAACTTAGCCAAATCGTTTCAATTTGAGGAGATGTGGCTAGTAGAGAAGGGATGTATGGATACCGTTACTACTAAGTGGTCCAAATTTACTGATTTTGAACCAAGGGGACAGATTGTAAAAAAAGGTAGAAAATTGTGGAAAAGCTTTACAGCAATGGAGTAGGAAAAATTTTAGGCATGTCCGTCAAGAATTACAACAGAAACAGAAGCTGTTAGCACAAGATGAGTTAAAAGCACTATTATCTAGTGTTAACTTTTGAGTGAGAGAACTTCAGGACAAGGTAAATGATCTTTTAGAGAAGGAAACTAGAATATGGTTCCAAAGATTGAGAGCTTTATGGTCGACACATGGGGATAAGAACTCGAAATACTTTCACAGTAGAGCCATTCAACGCTGAACGGTTTTTAAACCCCTTAAACACACAGATTGCGTAGCCTAGATTAATTAGTCAAGTTGTTACTTAGTCAAACTAAACAATTCTAGGTTAAAACAATCTAACAATCATATCAAGAATAATAATGCAGCAGAAAATAAATAACACAAGATATGATCACCCAGGAAACCACACGGTAAAAACCTGGGGAGGATTTGACCCACCGATCCTCAAGGCTAACCTGAATTCACTATGAAAGAATTGAAGTTCATACAAAAGGACTACAAGCTCCCCGCTCGACTTCCTAATGCTACCCACCAGTAGAACTTCCTGACACGACCACGCGCAGGCTCCGAATCCACGGACTACTTCTTTCTTGAATTCTTCAATCAGCTACAAGCTCCCCGCTTGCTTTTCTTTTAA
>NW_027070117.1:331699-383410 GCF_002906115.3 Quercus suber
TAGTCATGTTTTTTTTTTTTTTTTTTTTTTTCTTTTGCACAACCCTACTTTTAGTAAATAAGAATATATATATATATATATATATATATCTATCTATCTATCTATTTAATCTCGCGTATCCCTTTGTATTATCTATTTATATACACTTATGACTTATTTCTATGGTTTTAAAAATTGAAATGGTCAAAAAATGGGAAAAAAAAATGGTTCTCGGTTTTTAATGGTTCTTGACTATTTTTTGCCAGTTTTTTCCGGTTTTGACATAACCGATTTTAGGTTCGGTTCTCGATTGAACTTACTAATCCGATTTGGTTTCTAAAACAATGCTTGTTACTTCGGTCCCAAATTGTTAGTCCTCCCTTCTATTTTGAGATATCTCGAAATGTAGTCCTCTTTGAAAAATCAATAAATAAAATTTTAATATTACCATTTACTTTATTTAAAAAGTCAATACCATTTTTGATGTAGAGTTTAAATTTATGAAGGTAGTTTTATAATTTTTTTTAATTGATATTCTTTTAAAAAGTTGAAATTTATAAATAGGACTAATAATTTGGGATGAATGGAGCACCTTTCTCTTAAAAAAATAAAAAAATAAAAAATCTATAGTTTCCTCTCTTTGTCATTGCACTGCCGTTTTCTTTTTCTAAGCAGTCACATCACACGTGAAGTAGTTAATTATTTAGAAAGCATTTCTTCAATTTGTTAAGCTCTAGTTGACCTGCTAAAGGCAGCATAAACCACTAAAGTTCTAGTAATTTCAAACTAGACAAACCTTATTCTTTGCTGTATTTTGACAACCACTAACACAATTTGCTAGTGAGGTGAGTGAGAAAGAGACAGGCAAGCCACTTAGATTTTAGAGTCTAATAATAAGATTAGTTAATAAAGCCAAATAGGTTAATGGGTATGCATTAACTTTTTGATTACCTCATTTATTTTATCTTCCCACTTAATGCATTGAGGAGCAGAAAACATTGGTTCTTAATGGCTTGAAGAGTTAGGAGAAAGAGAGAATGGGGACAAATATAATGTTGGCTGAACCATTTTAGAGAGTCGGCTAAAAACATGTTCATAAATAATTAGGTATTTATTTTTAGAACATACCCACCATAGGCCCAAAACCAAAATATAATAAAACACCGACACATAACAGAGTTGTATCTAGTGAGTTATTGCCCATGCTTGATGGTCACTGTCACAGTACCATTGTCATCATGTAAAGAAAAAGATGGTGTCCAACGCTGTATTCCAAAACACCTACAAAATCTTTTAGGGGCTTGTCGCTTGTGGGGGCAATTTCTATTTTTCTACAGCCTTGAATTTGAATCGGGTAAATTATGCATGAGTTACTACATACTAAAAATGTAAATAAGTAATGTGAGAGAGAATGAATGATAGTTTAGAATGTAAATATGAGAAAGACAATAGGTTGTAGTTACTTAGGAAAAAAGAGAGAAGAAAAATAGATGATACTTGTATTATTAATACCATCTCTTAAAATACTCGTTTCTCTCTTTTTTTGTACTCTCACCATCACTATTTTGCTTTTTCTTTCATTTCACTTGAGTCACTCTACCAGAGATGACAAAGTATTTTCAATCCTCCTTGCCTAGACCTGCGCCTAATAGGAGCGGGTGAAGATGAGACACCTCTAATGTGACCTTATTTTGTTGCCATTATTAACCTCAAAGTTACTGATTATAACATCACCCATTCAGTAATGGTCAAAGTCATTAATTAATTAATTACTTAATAAAACTAACTATTTTTCTCTAGTAAAATTGAATGATCAAGATCAAACTTTTTCCCTCTTTTGATCAGAAGTCAGAATTGAGACCAAGCTACAACACATGACATGCATTTTGGATACCCTTTCTATTTCATGAGAGGTGATATTATAGTTAGAATGAAATAATTCCAAGTCATATAATTGCATTAAATGATCAAATATTCCAAACAGTGCACTCGTAGTCATGCAGGTTGATCACGGTATTCACGTGGGGCATTGCAGACATTAAAACAGAACTTCCATTTTGCTTGTCTTAATATTAATTGCAACTTAGATAGCGTTTGGATGGCTGAGCGTTTATGCGTTTCAGCGATTTGCACTTTTTTGTTTTTATTTTTTATTTTAAGACCAGCGCCTTTTACATTGTTCATGGAACATAAACAGTGCAAATAGGTAAATGAACACGTAAACAGTAACTTTTTTATTATTATTTTTTATTATTTTTCGTTTTCAGCAAAATAAGCGGTATCTAAACACACCTTAACGACATTTAAAAGAGATTTTTCAAAATTAGGTAAATGAACAGTGCAAATAGGTAAATGAACATGTGAACAGTAACTTTTTTATTATTTTTCATTTTCAATAAAATAAGCGGTACCCAAACACACTTTAACGACATTTAAAAGAGATTTTCCAAATTATCTCAAATCAGAAGACAAATAATTAGGCTACCTAATAGGGTAGTCTAAGCAGAATTTGATTCTAGTCTTCTAGATCACTTGTACAACACTATCAATTAAGCAAATAGACACCCACACAAAGAACTTAAATTAGAGTATCAACTTAATTAAACTTGATCCTGTGATCTTTCTAAAAGTAGTACAATTCCAATTGGATCACTAGTCTCCAATCCGTTGGTCACTTATGTTATGATTGCAAGTTTGGCGTAACTGTGAAGGAATCTAGTAAGCCTAATATACCCAAACTTCAATATTTATTTTCAAACATTAAACTACTCTATCCACAATCCATAACCAAAATTCTTTGATAGAATCATTGCCTCAATCAACTGAGGAAAAGTCAAGAATTCACGTATTAAACTAATGCAAAGTATTTCACACTTTCATCAGTCTCTCAGTAGTCGGTAAACAATAAAAGTAACAATGTCTGAATGAAACACATTCTCCCACCCACCCCTCTGACTCAAAAGTATCTAGCTGTTTAAGTTTACTGTACTGCTTTTTGCTTGATCAGTTTTAGCGAACTTTAACCACCCATTGTTAAGTAAAAGTGTTCCATTAGCATTCTCAAAGCTCTGCAAACTTCAGAGCTTATTAGTCTCAACAAAAGAACATTTGGGTTCTTCTTACCCAATCAGTTCTTGTACTATCACATTTTCACTACACTGCCTTCTCATTACTTTAGCTATACTATATGTGGGTCTGTCCCTGTAGTTTTAACATGAGTATAGTTGTATGTTCCTTAAAGTTACACTCATGTTTTGCCTGAGGGTGTTATTTCAGTTTTCACTTCTTTTGCTTCCTTTTCTTCTTCTTACATGGATGGTTGGGTGAAAGCTATTAGATCCTGAGAATTGAGCTCCAATTTTCTTGGAAGTGAAATGGGGATGCAGCTGATACTCATACTTATAAAAATATGTTTAACTCTCACTGCTACTAAAGTTCATGGATCTGCAGGTAATGGGATTGGATTTTAGAGTGCTAAGTTAGTTTTTATAGTGAATTGTACTTGATTTATCTATTTGTTTGATATTGTACATGTGGATTCTTCAAATTTGAAGTGAACTATGGTTTCTGGGTATCTTAGGATTTTTTATTTTATTTTATTTTTTATTTTTTAAGTTAGATGAGTTTTGTGGGTTTCTGAATTTTAAGTTGATGAGTTTTGTCCTGATTTCTAAAAAATTTCAACTGGTCAGTATTTGGTGAATGTGTTATGGAAGTCAAATAACAACGTATAAGGTTGGCCTATACACAATAGTCCAGAGGTGGCCAAGGCTGGAGCTACCAGATGGTAGATGATTTGGGCTAAACATAAACTCTTTTGCAAAGTAATTTTAGAGAAAGACTCGAAAACCATCTTGGATGCTTTATCAGCTCCAGAACTGACTGCAAATTGGCAGATCCACCATATCCTGGCAGAGGCTAGAGAGCTGGCTTGAAATTTTGTGCACTGCTCCTTTAACTAGGTTTACATAGGAGCTAACAATGCTGTTTATGTGCTTGCAAAGTGAGCACAGTTGTCAGTTATCTTCCCGTGAGGGTGATGTGTCTTTGGACCCTGCTTCTGCTCCTGTGACGTATCTTTGGACTCTGCTCCTCCAAGCCCAGTCAAGGCACCATTGGAGGATGGATGTGTATTGTTAGGATCATATTTTATCTAATTGACTAATCTTTGACAAAATGCATTTTATTTGTAATTGAGTAGATCTAAGATAGGTTCAATACATTAAGAAATATGTTGTTCAAAGCTTATCAAGTGTTCATATTAAAAGTCATGAAGATTGGTCCAAGAAACAAGTGAAGAAAAGTCATTCATTAAGTCTCAACAGATAGCTCGATAGATGTCTATTATTGAGACTTAATGTGAAGCTCGATAGATAGCTCGATCTATTGAGACTTACGATTTTCAGTTTTCCAAACTTTCGGCCTAGGCCTTTGTATTTGTTTAAGGCTTCTTTTCTCACAGTACTAGACATATATAAGACTTATTTTAAAAGCCGTCAACATGGATACAGAGACCAAGAGGCTTATTTTCGTTGTGAGTAGCTACTGCGTTTGTACGCTATAGGGTTTGTAATCAGGTGCTTCCTAATCTTCATTGTTGATGAAGTGAAGAACTTTGCAGCCAACAATATCTATTCAAATTGTTGGACTTAGTCACGTACTGGGATCCGTGCAAAGGGTTAGTCACAGATTGAAGATTTGTGCATCAAGAAAAAGAAGACTACTACAAGATTAAGTCCAATTGAGTATTGGAGCGGAGGTTCAACTGTAAGTTGGTATTTCGGGATAGGCTAGGATAGTTGGTAAGATTCCTTATATTTATAATCGCTTGATTGTTGATTTGTAGATTCTTGAGAGTGGTGATCTTAAAATCACTTGGTGGAGTTTTTGCCTTGCGAGAGGTTTTCCCTATTTGTCAAAAAATTATTGTGTTAATTTAATTTCCGCTGCATTTAGTTTAGTTGGTGATTTGTTGGTGTCTTCACGATTTGCATGTAATTAAACCTAATTAATTAACTTGGGTAATTGAATTAATTAACCGGGGTCAAGCTATCTTAACCCAACACGTATGATTCCTTTGTGCTTTTGTTAATAAAAAATTTAATGTTGACAAGAAAATATAAAAGGTTGGCCGTAAATAGTACAGTATCATTTTATATCAGATGTAGCACTAATGCATAATACAATTTATTAATTCCATAGATACAAGCTGATTATGTTAGATTTAGGGAAAAATAAACTGGTCCCTAAACTTTAACACCTTAGCAATTTTTATACTTGAAGTTTAGAATGATTGCTTTTAGTTCAATAAAAATTAAAGTGATAGCTATTAATTCTTGAAGCTTAACGTGATCGCTTTTTGTCTCTTAAGTATCTAATATAGCGATGACGTGTTAGTTTTTAGTTTGACCACGTCATTGTTCCATGAGAAAGATTTAATGAATGTTGACAGAAGATCAAAAGTGATCACTCTAACTTCATGGACTAAATTGCTCATAGATCAGAGTTTAGGGACTAATAGTGTATTTTGGTCCATATTTAAATTCTTGATCAAATATCCTTCTGCGTTGCATTCTCTTGCGAGCTATAGTGTATCCCACATGCGGCAATTTCTTTGCTTCTTTATTTAGAAGAAGAAACACTAGTCTACCTTGTTCCTTATGGTAGCACCCTTATATCTAGGTGACTAGGTCTCAATCATTATGCTGGTATCTTCATGAACATTTGAGATAACTGTCATTTGCTATTGCTAATGAGTGGAAAATGATCCTGAGCAGGTTTGCATGTGTCATCATTCTGAATGTTGTCTACCCTGTCATTATATATATCCTCGCTGGCTCTTTTATCTTTATAAAAGTAAACTCTAGCTCAAGGATGCATCCAAATCCAAATTAATATATAAAAGCATTATAATGAAATTTCATAAAAAAGAAAAGAAAAGAAAGAAAGATGTTATAAGATAGTGTGCAGATTACAATCAGAGTGTCATTTGTTATGAAGTTAATGTTTCACAGCCAAATATTTGTTAGACATTCACCACTGACCAACTCTTGAAAAATATACTTACATATTAGACAGAGGGAACACTTTGTGACACTAACTCTTGAGTATAAAAATTCAGTTAGAAGGATTACCACTTTTTCTTTGTGATGATGTCGCTCTAATGCTGCAGCACCAGTTCCATCACCATCAAGGACATTACCTCAAAAACCACCAACTATCTACTCTTTCAGGCCAAGCCAACAGCCGTCACAGCTTCCAGGTGAACCTTATAAAATGAATTCCATAATTAGACATTGACTAGAATTTTACATATCTAGATGTTGGAAATGCTTAATAAAGTTTTAAATAATGTTTGCATATTCTCTTGATGATGCCTTGTTTTTATATATTTTCACATGATCTAAGGGAGTAGATACTGAGTTGAACATGTTTTTCAATCAATATATATTAGCACATCATTTCGTGATTTCATATAAAGAAGAAACCAACTTTTCCGATCAAATAAAAACTAGAAACATATCAAGTATGTAGCTGTGTTTTTATACAATTTGAAGCCCCTAGGCTACTGAACGAAGCGTGAAGCTGATACTAACTTAGCTAAAGGGAAGTGCAGACTGACGGTTTAAAGGCTGACGGTTCTATGAAGACCATAACTTGGTCATCACGCATGGGTTTTAGGGAAATTGCTTGTATTCCACGCACAGTATCAGAGTCCTATAAGGAAAGGATTCCGCAATCTACGCGCATAAGGATTCCTATAAGGAAAAGACTTCTACTCCAAGGAAGAAAGGTCCACCCTTTACTACTATAAAAACCCCAATACCCTCGTAAGCCGAGGTATGCATAATTAACCCCTCTCTAGCACTCTAGAGTTGAAAGAAGTTCTAACTTGACCTTCGGAGGGTATTTGGCCGGCACCACACCGGTGCTCTCTGTGAGGTCTTTTCCTTTTTGTTGCGCAGGTATTGTTTTGAGTATACAAGCGTCGTGCAACTCACTGGTGAGATTTTCGGCATCATCACATTCAATTAATTCTAATACCAATTTGAAAATTCAACTTAACCGTGAGTTTATTGAGATGTTATTATGCGTGATAAGATATATAGAGTTTTAAGTAAAAAATTAATATTATAATCTCTTAATCATCATATTACATATTAAATAATAGATCTAAACATACTCAATCAATTCTAATAACCTTGGTTCTTTCTCAAAAAAAAAAATTCTAATAACCTTGGTTATAGTGGTTTTACACGGTGCCCAATCATATTTTGTATTCGAACTTTTTACATTAGGAATGCACCTACTCCACCACGATGTACACTCCCAATGCAATTACTTTACTTTTCAAAATTAATAAAGTTTCTGTCTTTTTCTTTTCCAAAAAAAAAAGTTTCTGTCTTTCACCTCCAAAATTTTAACTCAAAAAATTTAGGAATATATTAAAAGCAATAGATCTTAAGATTAATGTCATGGGGGCACTGTCATTTAATTAAATTGAAATTGTTTTCAATGGTAAGTTCAAATAATTAAAATGTGACAAGTTGTAATTGGTGAAGTATAAAATAGAATACTCAAAATAAAATAAAGGATTAATGTTAGTTGTGATGTATTATTGTTGTGAAATCTTGATTTTTTGGATCACCACTTTGCTAGGCCTATGTATGTCTACTTGTTATTAGTGAATTCCCTTCTACTTAAAAATTGAAATAAATATAATCTTTTTTCAATGTCAATGAGTTCTCTTTACAGCATAATAGTTCGTAGTTGTGCAATGCACTAAAATATTTTACAAAATATAATCTTTTCTTTTTGTTTTATTTTTTTCTTAAAATGAAATTTGATAATTTTGATAGTTATTTATAATATTTACTATGACTATATGTTCTCGTTTGGAATTATCTATTCCACCATTTAACTTTGTGTAAAATTCTTTTATGAATGACATGTAGTGAACATACTATGTACTAACAAGTCTATTAGTATTTGCTTCTAGATCATTTTGTTTGAAAATTCTCGCCATGCCAAAATCAGAAATCTTTGGATTCATACTTTCATCAAGGAGTATGATACTGATTTTTAAATCACTATGAATTATTTTCTTTTTTCTTTTTTTTTTTTTGATACATACTATGAATTATTTTCAATCTTGAATGCTTATGGAGCTAGATCATTCCTTGAGCAATTCCTTCAATTATGTTGAAATGTTTCTTCCATTGCAGTAGCTTACTTCTATTTGAATTTGGCAATATAAAAGTTATACCCAATCATTAATCTACTTTATATTATGTAATACTGATAAGTATATAAATTCCCTATAGAAAAACAAATGAAGCCTAAAGATGAATAATTGAATGTTTTCCAAACCAAAGAGAAAGTAGTCCAAGCTTTTGTTGGACATGTATTTATAGATTAACATCCTTTCTTCTCCAAAAATGCAACAAGCTAGAAGCTTAACAAAATTCATGAGTTGGAGATTAGATATGAGTATCAACTCATTCTTGAACATTCTCAAAAAAAAAAAAAAAAAAAAAAACTCATTCTTGAACTCAATTACTCCTTGCCCTGAAATATTTTATAATCATTTTACAGCTATTTTTTGAACTGTTAGCAGTTTTCCCCTATTGTGATGATCAAAATAAGGTTTTACCAGTATTAGTCATAATTTAATTTAAATATCTCTTCTTAGAAATTTTTTAGAGGCTATCATCTGTAAATAGTTCCCAAGCTCCCTTCTCCAAGCTTTCTTTCCAATGAGAAGTTATTTGTGGCTACCATGATAGATTCATAGCTAAATACACTTATATCCAGCCTCTTCTTTCTATCACTTGAGACCTCATTCTCATCATAGGTCTATATGAAATCACTAAATTAAGCAATTCTTTTTCTTCATTTGTTTCATTATTTCTGGTATAAATTTACTAAAAGTCATATTGTACATTTAACCCAAAAAAAAAAAAAAGAAAAAAAGAAAAAGAAAAAAAAAGAAGCAAAATGCAAAATTAGTCTGATGAGTTCAATGTTGTTGGGGAGATAAACCCTTGGAGAGCTTCTTTGAGTAATTAATATAACATATAGAGACACACTTTAACCCAAAAGGCCTAAGTCTAATGAGTATGTGCTCAATTATGTTATATTATCAACTCATTTTCTCTCATCTTTATTCAATGTGGGACTTCACTCACACCCAACAATCTCCCTCATGAATGTGTGAGTCCCTGCCTCTCCGTGACCTTCAAGACCTCTATGTGGGCCATGAACAAGTACTACTCACTCCCCTTGCCTAATGGCTTTTTCACTTCATCAACACATCATCCATGGGTCTCTTGTTCGCCATCCATGGAAACCACATATCAACCCTGCATGCACATTCATAGGAACTCCACATGTCCATGTCCATAGGAACCTTGCATCACACCATTATTCAGCTCCATTAGTAATTATTCCTTTGTTTTTTCTTCAGGATATTTATGTGTGGGCTGTTTAGGCTTTCTCTGTCCTTGCTAGCTAGGGACCATGAACTCCTCACAAACAAGAACAACAGGAAATACATGGAAAACCCTTTAGTGTAGAGCAAAAAACCATGGGGCAAATCTGATCAATCCACTATATAAAATAGAGATACAACACTTAAATAATACCAAAACCTGAGTTCACTTAAATTGGGAAAATACAATAATACCTCTAGGAACAAATACAACCTCACCACAAAACCCAGTAGTATGATCTTCCTCTCTGAATACTTCAACTCTCTGTGGTTTTAGCACCCAAATAATTGTCTTAGAAAAAACCCCAATTTATCTCCTTGTGTGTCTTGAGCAAAAAAAAAAAAAAAAAAAAAAAAAAATCCAATTGAGCTAACGAAAACTCAGTAGATCAGTGGAAAAATATTACATACAGATTTCACTTTTCACTCATATAGTCAACAGCTGGGATCCATTTATGATAATTGTTCTTTATCATTCGACAGAGGTTTGGACTCTAAATCTCTTATTCGACAACAAAAAAAAAAAAAAAAAAAAAAATTCCTGTTGAGCTAACGGAAACTCGATAGATCAATGGAAAAATATTACATATAGATTTCACTTTTCACTCACATTGTCAACAGCTAGCGTTCATTCTTGATAATTGTTCTTTATCATTAGACAATAGTTTGGACTCTAAATCTCTTATTCGACAATCAAAAAATATATTCTAGTTGAGCTAACGAAAACTCGGTAGATCAGTGGAAAAATATTACATATAGATTTCACTTTTCACTCACATTGTCAATAGCTAGCGTTCATTCCTAATAATTATTCTTTATAATTAGTCAAAATTTTGGACTCTAAATCTCTTATTTGACAACCAAAAAATATATTCTAGTTGAGCTAATGGAAACTCTGTAGATTAGTGGAAAAATATTACATATAGATTTCACTTTTCACTCACATCGTCAACAGCAATATGGAAGTAGTTGTTTATGATTCATTTCAATTTCCACTATCACTTTGAGAATTCACCCCATCACCATGGCCATATCATGTGATGCCACCAGCCCACTACCGAGACACACTATCAACACTAGCAGCGTGGCCACTCGTTGCCATTAATCGTGCCATCAATATTTCCATCTCTCCTCCCCACCACTGCAATCTCAATCCAACACTTCAAATTTACTTTCTTGTCATTGATAACTATGATATGAAATTACTAATAGTAGATTAATAATTTTGATATGCATGCCTTTTCTCTATCACCATACGAATATATCAAATACTATTAGTCTCTTCATATACACTTCACACGTCTTTAAAAAGTCTTTTTTAGAACAACACTGAAAGGATAAAAATCGTCAACTTCTTCAAATTTGCTTTCACATTTGAAAAATGTGATCCCTCAAATAATAATTGTCTTATGTATTGGATGCATGCCTTTTCTCTCTCACTATGCAATTAAATCAAATATTATTCGTCTCCTCATAAACAATTCACATGGTTTTAAAAGGTCTTTTTAATTAGATCAACATTGAAAGGACGACAATCGTTCACCTCTTCAAAGTTGCTTTCTTCACATTTGAAAAATACGACCCCTTTAATAGAATGATAATTATCTTATATATTGAATACATGTAATCTTCCTCTGACCACACAATATTACCACACATATAATTAATCTCTTCAAATATGCTTCACACGTTTTTAAAAAGTCTTTTCTAGAACATTAAAAGGAAGGATTAATACATTTTTTATGGAATATAATGCAATAATTTGATTAACATAGTCAAATGATACGTGTGAAAACCAATTGATTTCAACTTTTGTAGCATCTTTTGAAACAATATCTCTTTATGGAGCCCATCATGAAAAGGATTGAAATAACATCATCATAAAATTCTTTAAATATTTTTTTATTTAAATTATTCGATAGTTACAATGAGGTTGGAAATTTGAACCATATATGTCTCCATTGACTCTCAGCAAAATCCTTAAAATCTTAATGATTTTATCATTAAATTAAAGTTTTATATTTTAGGCTAAAATATATCGTTGGTTCCTAAAGTTTAGCTCATGAGTAATTTTAGTTCCTAACTTTTAAAGTAATTGACTTTAATTTAGTCCCGAACAAACTTAAAGTGACCGTTTCTAATTAATCCAATAATAATAATAATAATAATAATAAATGTCTCTGTGAAACTTAATGAAAGCTCGGAAATATGTTGAAAACACAAGAGCAATTTAGACTCCCCAATTAAAGTTACGGCTCGATAGTTTTTACACTAACTTAATACAAAGTGCAGAATAGTGTAAATGCAAGCGGATAAGCAAATAAGCTACTTTAATCCATAAACTAAGCAATACAACAGTATAATGGAATATAAAAGAGTAGGGAAGAAAGATGCAAACACTGAAAACACCAAGACGTGTTTTCGAAGAGGAAACCGAAGAACTCGACGAAAAACCTCTCCGCCGCCCTCCAAACGGAAATCGATCCACTAGACAATCAGTTGGGATACATGGGTTAGCAAGAAACCCTCCAAGCCTAATCTACCCGATGTACCTAAGCGCTCTAAACTCCTACTCCAACAAGACTTCTCGGAACCGTGTCTTGTCTTAGTTCTCCGGATCCCGCAACAAATACCATGTTGCATCTGCCATCCTTGGCTTCTTCCAATGCTTCCCAGCAACTCCAAAATACTCTTTACACTCTGAATAAGTGTGGGTTGTGTTTGGGTACAAATCTCCTCTCAAGCTATGATAATGGGAGAGGAATGGAGAAGAGACTACAATGATTTCTCACTAAGGATGAGTAGCTCTCTCTCAAAAGATGGGTGTGTGTGTTTTGGAAAACCTCTCTAGGGTTTTTCTCTCTGAATAGCCTCTCCTACATATGTGGGTAATGAGGGTATGTATAGAGTGGGTAAGGATAGAGTGTATCAAAAATGACAGATCAGCTAAACAGAACGTTTCGCGGGTATCTCGCAGGAAGGCTTTACCAGCGAGCTACTCGCGAAACACAGTTGTCTACATCTGTCTTGACTCTTCGCATTCCAGCATGTGCAGGGCACATGTGTCACTTCGCGGGAAGCTAAGTCGCGACATGCCCGCGAGAAATCTTTAGTCTTCAAATGCTTGAGTCTTCACACACACTCTCTCTAACACACAACCCTTACAATGAAATCCCACAATAAATACAAGGTATAAACGATTGAATAAAATTACAATCAAATTTGACACGGAATAAAAGCCAACAAAAAACATAGTTGTAAATAACAACTTTACAATCTCCCTCTTTGGCTATTCCGTGACAAAACCCTAAAATAGACTTTAGACTTAAACGTAAGTTTGGGAACAAAGGTAATACTCACTCACACCTAATCTAGAAGCTGTGAAGCACTTGCACGTATACCTGTAACCTGAAATACTCGTACACAAACAAAACTTTCATTAAGCTTATGACAAGTTGAACACAAGGTACGAACATGAGCAAGTAAAAAGTGATCAAGATAAATGGGATAAATGAATAAACCATGGCCTGACCAAACAAGCAATCACTATACAAGAGTGATCACTATGTTCATTCACACAAGGAATGAACATCCGGACATGCAAGATGATAAGCTCATTTGAAGAGTATCATTTGCAAATCCAACACTCAACCAATGCGAAATACACGAAGTATTTGCATTTAGGAACAATCCTACTAGGGCACAAGAGTGTTGTACTGAAGTAAAATATATGACATTGAACATCAAGTACACAAGCAAAAAGGCTACATAAACAAAGTACTGCATATGCATGGTACAAACCATAAAAGCCTACAAACTTGCATGGAAACAAAACCCTAAAAGCTTACAAAAGTATCATGGGTACAAATGAACCATACAAAATGTAAAATACTTCCCTTATCGTATCACTCCCCCTATCATGAATCATAGGAGCTGTGATGAGCTTAGAACATATATACCTGTACCCTGAAACACTTGCACAAAATACATTAGACCCTCAAGGTAAAGCAAGTAATGAACGGACAAGTGTAATGAAACAAGTAAATTGCGATCAAGTAAACATGTTGTGAAATATATGAGCAACTTGATCAAACACATGACAGTCATATGGAAATGACTACAATGATCATATAGCAAAGCAAATGATCATCCGAATATGCAACCAATAAAGCACAATAGCATAAGGGTAAAAGCATGTCCAACACATAAGCACGATGCAATGAGAGCAATAAAGCATATCAAAGCACCATACAGCAACGAGAAAACAAGCATAAAGTAAATCAAGGTTTTCTCAAAAATAATGTCTTCTCTCCCTTGGTATATGCATCTCTCCTATGGCTTCCTCCCCCTACGAATGTGCACAAGGTAGAATTTCTCCCCCTAAGAGTGTGCATATGAGTCATATAGAAATGACGACACTCTCCCCCTTTTTGTCACGAATAGACAAATTAATAAAGAGGAATGAGGGAAAGAAAAGAAGATATGAACAAGGGTAAAAGATGATGCATGAGGGGTGCAAGATGAATGAGAAAATGAAACTTAAACATAAGACAAAAACATTTTAAAACAATGCTACAAAGCATAAAGAACATGACATGCTAAGGATGATAGAACATGATGTAAACCTAGCCATGACATGGACACAAGAACATGTTATATGTGCTAAAAGGTCTAAAAAGACTTAACTGGCATGAGTAAATATAAAAACATATCAAGTGTTAGAGTGTGTGCAGCAAAATGCATCTACTGTGCATTTAGTGTGCATGTGTGATGCATGACTAATGCATGAGCAAGGCACTCAAGGGGCAAAGTGTACAAAACACACCACCAATGATCAAAACATGATAAACATAAATAATTATGGTGATCTCCAAAATTTGGTACTCATCGGAGTCCAAAACAACGAGAAAATGCCATTTGGGCATTTTATCAAACACTTGGAGTGCACACACTACACATGTATGATAAACAATGCAAGAACATATGAAAATCTTGCCTAAATACATGATATTTTTGCCACAAGGGGCCACCATCCAAAGCAAATTATCATTTAAAACAAAGCCCAATCAAAAAGATTGACAAAAATTAAGTTTTCCAACTTCCATTTGAGAAAATCCCAACTATGAACTTAAAATCCCCAAAAACATAATCTAAGGATCAAAATCAATGAAAAGAGTTAAAGATTACCTTAGATATGTTAATGAAATGAAAAACACTTGAATTTAGTTGGGTTTTGACGTTGAAACCTTAAAACAGGGGTTCGGGAGAAGATGGGAGAAGTTTAAAACAAAAGACCCACGAAAAGCCCTTTGAAAAGCTGATCTGGAAATTTTCGCGGGAAGCTGACTCGCGAAAGTACTTGCGAAATTTTCTCGGGTAAGCCTTACTCGCGAAAGTACTCGCGAAATTTTCGCGGGTAAGCCTTACTCGCGAGCTACTCGCGAAACAGTTGCAAAACTCTCTGTCCAAAGCCGAAAAAGCTTTAAAATTTGACCATTTAACTCCCAGTTGAGCCTATACATGAAATAGGTCACAAAAACACCCAGAAAACATGGTTTTCACACAAAAACACTTTAAAAACTTTGAAAAACATGGGTGATACAAATCACTTTCAAAAGCAAACAAAAAGAACAAAAATTCTTTTTGGTATAAACCACATATGGTTGAGCACACACACATCACATTTGAACATGTACAATCACACAAATGAAATAGACATTTATTGAACAAAAGTCTTGTGTGTTGTGTGTGAGGATCAAGTGTGGAATAGTCCTTAGACTAGAGTGAAGCTTCAATGATCAATTCAATCGAGTCATACACAACTGATACGAAATCAAGTGGACTATCTCCATTATAGAAATGAGTATATATGACCTCCCACACATTGAATATAGAATTTAGAAGCTTTTCATTTGGCTTCTACAAAAAGCATGACAAAAGGTCCACTTAATTTTGTTTGGACAAGAGCATCACTTTTTGAGATTGGTGCTTGAAATTTATGATATTTCAACATTGACGATTAGCCTTTGGCTTTTTGAGCACCATATAAAACATATTAAGAAAAGTCGCTTTCCCTTTTTCCTAGTCGAATACTAGTGTGTACGACAAGTTTTTGCAGTTCAATATCTCTTTTCATTTGGAGATTTACATTTGGTGAGCTCTTTTTACAAAAACATAAAAATAAAGTGGGAAGAGATATATACACAAGTCTATGCAAGTATCAAGACCAACAAGACTATTGACTAATCATTCATAACAAGGTTGAAGATCTATTCATAACAATCACATATAGTTTTCAAGATTTCTTCCACACAAAAATAGGTGCATACAAAACAAGCTAAGCTTGTAAATGCACTACACCATTAATACGAAGGTACTAGGCCAAACTCACATGAGATATGTGCTCAAACATATACGATCAAGCTTTTGGAATTTTTCACTTTTTATGTGGTTTTGGATTTTTTACTCACACAAAACAAAGAAAAAAAATAAGATCAAAACAAAAGCAATGCACAAAAATAAATGCACAAATGCACAAATGCATGAAAATATGACATTCAATGCATGAAGGGTCCTATAAAGATTGAAAGAATTAGATCAAGGACCAAAGGAGCAAAAGCTCAACCATAGGAACCCTTCCTCATCCAAACGGAACAATTGTTTGGAATGAGTGTCTCATAAAAAGTGAGACGAGGGTTGGAAGAATGAGAACCGGAGATACACATAGTCAAGGAGTTAAGAGCAATAAACACTTTCTTTAACAATATGCTATTATCACTCAAATCCGGTTTATCATGCAAAGCACAACTTCCAAAAGGCTTAAGTTTCTCTTTTCTTTTAATTCTTTTAAGAGCATAAAACTTAGAGCACTGAGGTCTTAGATGACCAAAAGCACCACAATGGTGACAAACAATGTGTTTAAGTCCATTAGGCTTTTTGGGAATGGATCTAGCAACTTGGTTTTGTTCTCTCTTCAACTTAGAACATTGAGGCCTTATATGACTAATCACACCGCAATGGTGGCAAGTAGGAACAAATTTAGATCCACTCAATTCCCTACGATTGGACCTAAACAGAGGCTTTGACTTAACAGCCTTTCTCTCCACTTTTTGATTTCTTTTATGTGGAGAAATGTACACTGATTTGTTCTTTGAGGCAGAACACACATTAGGCACAAAATCGGGTACCACAACGTGATTGCAACATATATTTTCATCATTTTTAACAATACGTTCAGCAATCAAACACTTGGCATGCATCTTAAGAGATTCATTTTCAGATTTAAGATCATCAACAAGTTTGTTAGACAAAACAAGTTTAGCATCCAAGTCCATATTCAAACACTCAAACTCTTTCAACTTTTCAAGAGAATTTTCAGCAAGTTTCTTATATTTTTCAACCAATTTGATGGATTCATTGAGCTTAGCAATCAAATCATCATTTTCACAAAATAACTTGCTTAAACTCTTTTGAAACTTCTTAGCATTTTTCTTCAAGAGTTTGGTGTTAGGAATATCAACAACACCCAAAGATTTATGTAACATAGCATCACAATCATGAGGATTATCACTCATAGAGGCATTTTCACAAACACGTGGCATGTTACATTTATCATCAACCAAATCATATAAAGAGTCATATAAAGCACAATCTACGGCAAATAAACACAAGGGGGTCAAGGATCACACTTAGGTATTTAAACCACAACAAGTGTACCCGCTCTGATACCAATTGAAAGCTCGGAAATGTGTTGAAAACACAAGAGCAATTTAGACCCCCCAATTAAAGTTATGGCTCGATAGTTTTTACACTAACTTAATACAAAGTGCGGAATAGTGTAAATGCGAGTGGATAAGCAAATAAGCTACTCTAATCCATAAACTAAGCAACACAGCAGTATAATGGAATATAAAAGAGTAGGGAAGAAAGATGCAAACATTGAAAACACCAAGACGTATTTTCGAAGAGGAAACCGAAGAACTCGGCGAAAAACCTCTCCACCACCCTCCAAGTGGAAATCGATCCACTAGACAATCAGTTGGGATACATGGATTAGCAAGAGACCCTCCAAGCCTAATCTACCCGATGTACCTAAGCCCTCCAAGCTCCTACTCCAACAAGGCTTCTCGGAACCGTGTCTTGTCTTAGTTCTCCGGATCCCGTAACAAGCTCCATGTTGCATCTGCCATCCTTGGCTTCTTCCAATGCTTCCCAGCAACTCCAAAACACTTTTTACACTCTGAATATGTGTGGGTTGTGTTTGGGTACAAATCTCCTCTCAAGCTATGATAATGGGAGAGGGATGGAGAAGAGACTACAATGATTTCTCACTAAGGATGAGTAGCTCTCTCTCAAAAGATGGGTGTGTGTGTTTTGGAAAACTTCTCTAGGGTTTTTCTCTTTGAATAGCCTCTCTTACATATGTGGGTAATGAGGGTATATATAGAGTGGGTAAGGATAGAGTGTATCAAAAATGACAGATCAGCTAAACAGAGCATTTTGCGGGTATCTCGCGGGAGCCCTTATTAGCGAGCTACTCGCGAAACACAATTGTCTACATCTGTCCTGACTCTTCGCATTCCAGCATGTGCAGGGCACATGTGTCACTTCGCAGGAAGCTAAGTCGCGACATACCCACGAGAAATCTTCAGTCTTTAAATGCTTGAGTCTTCACACACTCTCTCTCTAACACACAATCCTTACAATGAAATCCCATAATAAATACAAGGTATAAACGATTGAATAAAATTACAATAAAATTTGGCACGGAATAAAAGCCAACAAAAAACATAGTTGTAAATAACAACTTTACACTTAAGAAAAATGATATATCCACGACAATTTCACAATTAATATTAGGAGGTAAGTTATTAATATTTGTTATTGATGGGAAAAAAAATAATTTCAGCGATGGACTTAATATTTGTTATTGATGGGAAAAAAATATCATTTTCGTCCCTAAACTATCACAAAAGTTCGTTTTTCGTCCCTAAACTTTCAAAAGTTCATTTTTCGTCCCTAAACTATCACAAAAGTTCGTTTTTTGTTCCTAAACTTCCAAAAGTTCTATTTTCGTCCCTAAACTTTTCCAAATGTATTGATTTTCAACCCTAAACTTCCAAAAGTTCTTGACAGAGTGCTGATGTGGGAGGGACGAAAATCAATACATTTGGAAAAGTTTAGGGACGAAAATAGAACTTTTAGAAGTTTAGGGACGAAAAATGAACTTTTGTGATAGTTTAGGGACGAAAATAGAACTTTTGAAAGTTTAGGGACGAAAAACAAACTTTTGTGATAGTTTAGGGACGAAAATGATATTTTACCCTTTATTTTTTTTTTGGCTTTCATCATTTCTTTTGTTGTTTTTTCTTCTTCTATTATTTCTCTTTTAGTTTTTTCCTTTGATATATATATTTTTTTAATGAAGTGTTCATACATACAAAATTATTAATAAAAAAATAATGTGTTTTTTTTTTTTTTTTAATCTTATAGGGGCATGAGGGTAAATTTATACAAACTTTGTTTTCCATCTTCTCAATAAAGTAAAAGGGTTTTTATCCCTCCACTTTTCACCATCAACCAAATACCATGAAGGAAAACTAAAATATCTTCTATCCTTTCACTTTTCCATCCCTCCCTATTTTCTATCCCTCTACTTTTTTACTCTCCCAACCAAATGAAGCTTCTGTGTTAGAATCATTAATAGGAATTTAGAGATCAATAATATATTGTTTAAAAATCAATAATGTAACAAAATATATTCTTGAATATATTTTGTTATATTATTTATTTTTAAACAATATATTATTGATACCGGTTTGGTATCTCTTTAAGTTATTACTAATGTGAAAAGTGTAAGCTCCTCATTTAAGAATCTATTAAAATAGGTATTGGAGGAGGAGAAATAAACGAAAAAGAAAAAGAAAATGGAAGGAAATTTCACTCTTCATGGTGGAGAAGCATTTACTTAGATTGAACGGTAATATTTTTCAATATTTTCTTAAAATTTGAGATTTTACATCCGATTGACATATGTGAATTTGGTATACTTAGGGGGTGTTTGTTACCATTGTTTAAACAACAGTTTTTCAGTATTTAAACAACATTACTTGTATATTCACACACTTTTTTATCTACACATATTTTCACAAAATAACAACAACGTTACTAGAAATCTTTTACCAAACGGGCCCTTATTTTTCCCCAGAAGACTAAGCTCTAATAAAGATAAAACGATATTTTTAAAGTTGTACGTGTACTGTTCCAAAATAGCTATTAGGGGCATAACGGGGTGTAAACATAAAAAATGCTAGAGTTAAACACTTTTTTTATAATTTTTTTAAAAACTACCGATGTGGTGAGTGGTTATTGATAAGTAAAAAAATAATGTAAGTGGTGGGCCCATATAAAAATTAGTAGAAATTTGTCACCTCAATAGTTTGTAAAAAAGTTTGTAGTTATAACATTACTCGTGTCGACATATGTCAAACATCCTTACTGGCCATACTACTTGTTATCAACTTTTTTGCGCCATTGGTTGGGTTGCGCCGACCCCTATTTTAGAGTGCGACTCTTAAGTCTAACAAATTTTCCTCTTTGGAACATATAACCATTAATTATCCTTGTTTGAAATTACAATGAATGCATTGTAATTTCAAACAAGGAGAATTAATTGTCCTCTGTTTGGACCATCTCCCACTTAAATCCCAAATGTCCTCATAGGATTTACATCTTGCTATAGTGGCTCCGAGCCATATGATATTACTACTTATTAGGTTGACTCTAATATCATTTCTAAAGAATCATGGATATGCTAATCACACCTATGTTGTAAGAGTCTTTATTACCCCAAAATGACTAGTCAAGTTGCAAATAGGGCTTCTAATAAAATCTTATATATCCCAGATTATCCTAGTAAATACCCAATTGAAAACTCAACACATACCTTGCATAACATCTTCACAATCCAAATCCACACAAAAATCCAAAAAATTGAAGGTATTACAATATTTGATATATATCCCATATCAACCTAGTAAACACCTTCCGTGGAACTCAACACATAACATATTCACAATATCTCATCTTATCCTTAACCTTCATATACTCGAACCTCTTAAAACATTTTTTTAGTAAAAATGATAAATATATATATATATATATTTATTCATTTATTTTATTCAGTCATATTATTAATTATTAAAGTATCACGGTTCAACTTCTAATCGAACTTTGATCCAATCTTAAAAGTTAAAACCTTTTAACCTCAATTTTTTTTCCAATTCTTCTAACCATCCGATTTTTAAAACATTGCCTTTGGACTATATAAAGCTCTCATATACAATTATTTAAATAATAAGTACCTAAACTTTTCTTTCCATTTATGTTATTTTAAACACCCAACTGAAAATAAAAAATAAAATAAAATAAAAAAAACCTGCAAAGAAAGTAGTGATCATATTCTCTAGTACATGAAGTCTAAAATATAATAAAAATAAATA
Source organism: Quercus suber (assembly GCF_002906115.3). Classification (NCBI taxonomy): domain Eukaryota; kingdom Viridiplantae; phylum Streptophyta; class Magnoliopsida; order Fagales; family Fagaceae; genus Quercus; species Quercus suber. The sequence goes on from NW_027070117.1 coordinate 352,670, forward strand.
AAGTCTTCACCCTTTATTCTTACGCGTTTCCCTCTTTATACCGCAAGCTTCAACTTTAACCCGCCATCCAGCGGGTACCACGACACAAGCCTTTATTCTAACGCGGTTGCCGATTAAGAACGCAAAGCAGCCCAACGGTCCCAACGCGCTTGCTTCATTGCACCGCAACGGTTAAAATCAATAGGCTCCCTTTATCCGGGTAAAATTGGACCATTATTTACTCAAACAAAAATACTAGTTAGGACCACAATATTTGTCACAACTCGCACCGCGTAGATAAGTTACGGCAAAGTTTGGTTCTAGTATTATTCTTGACTTAAATGGGAAGATGAGTTGGGCTTTATAACTGAAATGAAAAGAACAGGTGAGTGAACGTGTTTGGAAATTTAAATATTATATACAATTTATTTGAGGTAGTTTGGCTTATATAAGTACTTTAGCGCATTGGATGCAATATAGATATGTGTCTAAAACTTACTAGGTGTCATTCTCGTGTTTCGTTTGTGTCTCGTTTAATACATTGGAGCATTGGACAAAGTCACCGATCAATTTGGTTGGATTTGAGGGTGTTTTTTTTTTTTTTTTTTTTTTTTTTTTTTTTTAACATGACAGGTGTTTTTGGAATTTTTGGAATCAAAATTCTTTAAGCTAAAACCTAGCCTATGATAGTTCTATGTATCAACCCAACCCAACATGTAGAGATTTGGTTGAGATTATTTTGTTAGGCCTATAAAAAAACGATAGCAATAAGTCTAGTGACATGAAAAATTTTAGAACTAGTACTGTTGAGGTTTCATACTTTCATGTGACTGGTGTTTAATAAAAGCAGTGTTATTAATGGGCTAATGTGAAAGTTGTTGTACCAATCACAACCTACCATCTTAGAAGTTGTGAAATTTTTTTATGTTCTTAGAATCGTAAAAAAAAATAGTTTTCATTCAACTATTTAAGTTCATTATTAGATAATTTATTGCAAATTACATGATTGGTATAATATTTCAATTTCATCAAAATTAATCCTCAAAATACCAACAGAAAGAAAAATCAAATTGGAAAATTTAAACTATACCCCAAAATCCAAACTAAAAAATTTAAAATACATATATATTTTAAACTATTAATAATGCGAGTTAGGTCGGGATACTTTTGTTTGAAAATTTTAACAACACAAACTTGACCTCATCCAAGATTAAAAAATAAAAGTAAAAATAATAATTTCTATAAACCAACATAACCCATCAACCTAAGACATCAAGTCAAATTGGATAATGGGATGATGGATTCAATGCATATCTCTATCTTGAGATCGACTATAGCTAAAGGTTAAGTTTATTATTGCTAATATTATTTTGATTTTAATCTGAGCATTATTATAGTATTATTATTATTATTTTAAGTCCACAAATCCATTAGCTTTAAAAATTTTATTTGTTTTCCTTTGGGGGCCTGAAGGATGAATTATTCTTTTTTCTATTTTATTCAAACCATCAAAAATCTATTAAGAGTTTTATAACTCAGTTACATTCTCTACTTTTCTTTATGATTTGAATTAGAGTTCAAATCTCATTTCCCCATTATTATTACTATTAAAATATTAAACAAAATTTAAAACCTACAATTCTATGTGTTGGGCATTGTAGAGTCTAGTTGTATTTGATCTTAATTATGATTTGACTCGAAACAATATTGCTACGGTTTTTAATGGGAGATTTTTGAGCTTAGTCCATGGAGTGGAGCGCTCATGGACAAGCAGGAAAAGTTTTTGGTCTGTTTTGTAACCCATTGTAAATCCTGTGTGCAGGATAAAAAATTGTTATTTTGGAGATTAGGGTTTTGTGTGTTATTTCTTAAAGAAAAAACTGTACTGCACATCTTGTATTTTTCTCCTTGAATAATGAAATTCCTGCAACTTCGTGGACATAGGAAAATTGCTGAACCATATAAATACTGTCTTGTGTGATTTTTTTTTTTTTTTTTTTTAGCATATTTTTTCTCTATTATTTCTTCTTATAAATCTGGAATTTCAAGTGTAGTCCCTTCACTACGAATCTCACATAATCAATGAATTGAACTCCGAAGATATCTATAAACAAAAAGTCCCAAATGCGTTCTTATCGCCAGTCGAGAAGTGCAAAAAGTCATTAGTAATCTCTGGCGCAGATTAAGGTTAACTTTAAGAGAAAATCTAACAAAAAGTTATTGAGACAACATTCTTGTTACAAAAACAAAGATTGGTTGTTACTAATTTTAACAGATTGGTTGTTGACTTAGACGATTTTCTATATATATATATAATATAATAGAGGATTGGTCGTGAGTTGTGACATTCAAATACTTGTCCCGATGGCCAATAAATTTATTAACAATGTGAAAGTCCTCCAAAAGATATGACAATTATAATGTCTAATAATTTCTTTAAAAAATTTTAATCAATTTTCATCCAATTCCATACTGATAATGCGAGACTTTCGCTTGATCTTGATGGATGTGTGAGTAGTTCAACAAATTTCTATATTTTTTGTAACCTTTTCTTAATTTCAAATTAATTACCAAAACAAATAAAATTTTCGGGCTAAAAGCCACAAGCTGTATACATGGGCTGCCCTCAACTAGAGTAGGGTGGCCCAAACTAGAGGCCCAAAGGGGGCTATACCTGCTCTCAAGTGTGGCACGTGGCCCTCCTATAATAATTTTAAAATAATTAGTCACTAATCCATGGGCAAAATTGCCAAATAGTATATTTCCCAAAAAAATTAGGCGCGTGGCATGCGTTCAAAGTTATTTAGTAAGTTAGACTGTTTTTTAAAGTTGAGTTTGACAAACTCGACTTTGGGCTGAAAAACAAACACTATAGTGGTGTTTTTTTTAGTGGCGTTTGTAAAACGCCACTATAAGTAACCTATAGTGGCGTTTTCAATAAACGCTGCTATTGGCACTAAAAAAAGCCACTACAGTGTTCGTTTTCCAACCCAAAGTAGAGTTTGCCAAACTCAATTTTCAAAAATAGTCTAACTTACTAAATAACTTTGAACGCATGCCATGCGCCTAATTTTTTTTGAAAATGTACTGTTTAGCAAATTTTGCCCTAATCCATGCGATGCACTAGATGGTTAGCAAATATTAAATATCTTTATTTTGTTCAATACTACAATGAGTAACCCTTTGGCTTGACATAATATCCGTTTGGATAGCGCATCTAGCGTCCAGCGTTTTTTGGTGGGTCTGGTGCACTGTTCACAGGATCTGCAAGTACTTTTTTTCCAAAAAAACTACTTTAAAATTGGATCTCGCAGTACTATTCACACATTTAAAAATTATTTTGCTACAGTGTTTTCAATTTTTAGTTTCCAGCAATAAACGGTATCCAAAAAGACCCTTAGTGGTTCCTAAAACCACATTATATCTATGAGATTTTGGGTTCTTTTGGGTTACCTCTTGCCAATATCTTGGGGTCACCCCAAGAGGTTCTTCTCAGTAATACCTTAGTGTGTATGGGACGGAAAGATTGCATACACACGAAGGAATAGTTAAATACTTAAAGAGGTCTTGTACCCTCGTTTGAAAAAAAAAAAAATACTACAATGAACTAAAAAACAAATTAATAATTAGAGTTCAGAATAAAGGACTTTTTATTAGATGAAACAAATGCACAGTACTTATGTTTCTACCATGCTATTTATTTCCATAAAAACAATTGATAATTAATGTGGGGCCTAAAAATCTAGCAACCCCAGCCCATTTTATATCAAGCCCAAGGCCCACGCCAAAGATGAAGAATCGTCCGAGGATAAGTGTAGAAAGCCTAAGTTGCCAAGAAATATCGCCGAGGACGATCTTGTCCTCGGCCATCCGAGACCAGAGAAAGGAAGGGTAGCACGCCACCAAAGGCGGCCTCCCTAAGCACCCCAAGAAAAATACAAGTATGATGGGTCATCCATGGAAGCATGGTGGAGGAGCAATTCAAGGAGAAATTGTCACCTCCACATTAAATGTGCACAACTAACGTTCTGACCGCATTAATGGAGAAATGACCTTTGAAAAGTGCTGCCTTGGTTGCTGTAACTCACATGAGGTTTGGTAAGGTGGCTGATGGGACGAGTAGTCAGGTATAGGCTTGGATGATCAACAAATGGAAGGAAAAGATTGTTGAGAGAGGACTATATAATAGGAAAAATAGATCCTAAAAGGGAGAGGGAGAAAAATTCATGTAACCATCCTCACTCAATAATTATTATTACAAAGTTCCTCGAATTGTGCCGAGGACAAACTTTCTTGGATAATCTCAATTCATATATGTTTGATAGTATCACGTAGAAAAATAACTTTTGGGAGAATAAACCCATAAACATACTTGAGCAATGATACTCATAGAATGGCTCAGTGGGTTAGGCTATGTATCTTTAGGGCAATTTTATCTTTGCTCTTACATTTTTTTTTTTTTTGAATAAAGGTATAAGAGTTACCTTGGGTTCTTGACGTGAACCATCTCGTTTGGGCCTAGGATCATCGACCCACAGTAACACGATGACATTTTTTGCGAAATCATGTCAAGGTGATTTGATCTGGCCTCCAAATTTTGTGTACTCATCCCTTTGGGTTGGAAGACACTGCAAGACTGCTTTGTCGTGGGTAGATCTACTTCTATCAGAGGATCTTTACACCATATTCTATCTAGTTGACCGAGACTAACTACGGTATCATGGTGTTCATATCTTTTGAATGAACTAAGTGACCCTTTGTCATGAGAAGAGAACAATGACTTGTCTTTCCCCACAGACGGTGCCAAACTGATGATAACAAAATTGTTAATTGGGTTACTTGTTCAATCTAGAGCATTAAACAATCTTGTAGGACTTGTAAGATAAAAAAAAGATAGATCAAAAGGACCACCAGGTTGTGCCCGGTGGGGGAGCCTCTGATACTTAAGTTAGTATCAATCCATATATTTCGTATATAGATAGTGTTTTGTAGTATTTTGTAGTAGTTTTTTGTCATACCTTAGCAAATGGACGGATTGTTCCTTTTATAGGTGACTTAGGTAGCTGTTGAGCATAAATGAGGGCGATTATTACCATAATTGTAATGTTCTTTGTCTTGATGAGAGGGTTTAAGGCCTTTGATGATCGTTATTGAATGTGTTGGGCAGTTACTCATCTATCTTTGATGACCTACTAATGACACAATAACCGTTTATTAAGATGGACGACCTTAACCGTTTTTATGGACTCATCATTACGTAAAATGAATTACATTCATATAGTGCTTATCCCCAAAATTAATGAACCAAAATGTTTGGCAGATTATAGGCCTATAAGCTTGGGTAATGTTGTTTTTAGAATCCTCTAAAAAAAAATGAGGAAGTTTCCCCTCAACAATAAAGTCTTTCGGCCTCGACCCCGCGAAATTTTGCAGAAGCTTCCTCTTCCCGCCTTATTACGCATATAGGGACCACATATTCTTTTCTTTACATATTCATTTTTATACATATTCATTTTTAGTAACTTGTTGTAAGCTTTATTTTATTAATTTTTTTTTAAAAATTATTATATTAACTTGATAGAGAACAATTATAGGTTGTTTTGTTGGTACCTAACGGTTTGATTTATCACAAAAAATGGATGGAAGGATCACTATGATAATAGATTTAAACTTGACAGATTAAAATGAAAATGATCCCAAACATTAGAGATCAGGAGTATTGTCTAATCTTTTTTTTTTTTTTTAATATGTAATTAATGATAATTGTAATGTTCTTTGTCTTGATAAGAGGGTTTAAGGCCTTTGAAGATCGTTATTGAATGTGTTGGGTGGTTACTCATCTATCTTTGATGACCTACTAATGACACAATAACCGTTCATTAAGATGGACGACTTTAACAATTTTTATGGACTCATCATTGCGTAAAATGAATTGCATTCATATAGTGCTTATCCCCAAAATTAATGAACCAAAATGTTTGGCAGATTATAGGCCTATAAGCTTGGGTAATGTTGTTTCTAGAATCCTCTCAAAAAAATGAGGAAGTTTCCCCTCAACAATAAAGTCTTTCGGCCTCGACCCCTCGAAATTTCGCAGAAGCTTCCTCTTCCCGCCTTATTACGCATATAGGGACCACATATTCTTTTCTTTACATATTCATTTTTATACATATTCATTTTTAGTAACTTGTTGTAAGCTTCATTTTATTAAATTTTTTTTTTAAAAAAATCATTATATTAATTTGATAGAGAACAATTATAGGTTGTTTTGTTGGTACTTAATGGTTTGATTTATCACAAAAAATGGATGGAAGTATCACTCTAATAATAGATTTAAACTTGATAGATTAAAATGAAAATGATCCCAAACATTAGAGATCAGGAGTATTGTCTAATCTTTTTTTTTTTTTTTTTAAATATGTAATTAATGGCTGTATTTATATTGTTGAAATTGTCCAATTCTTGATATATTTAACTTTGATTTAATGTGAGAGTCTTGTAATTAAACGAATACTTCTTGATGTTTTCAATGAGACATAAAATGTTCACATCCTTCTTTTTTATTGTAACTACTGAATTATATAAATTGTGATGTTAAATTATATACCAACGTTGTACTGTGAGTTTGCACCATATCAATTGAAGTCATGTGTTCAAGATATGATTTTTAGTTAAATTATGAAATTGTATTTTCGAGACAGATTTTTTTTTTTTTTTTCAAAATAATAACTGAAATAGTGTCCTGAACACATGATCTTCAAGGTTGTATCAATGTATGAATGCCTGCAATAAGATGTTTGCATCAAAAATTAATCTTTTAAAAATTAAAAAAAATGAATTAATTAATTTAACATACTTATTAGGTAAAGATAAGTAAACACATGATAAAAGAGTCTATTTGAGATCTGCTTATTTTGTTGAAATTAAGATTTTTTTTTTTCTGAAAATACTGTAAATAAATGTAAGAGTTAGTTGAAATAGTACAATAAGACTTATAAATAGTACCAAAAAGTACTATGGAGCTCATAAATAATAGCAAAAATATACTGAATAGTAAAATAAGCTGGCTTTTTAATTTAAAGCTAAAGCCGTGTAAAGTTAAAAAAGTAAATTTAAAATTTTGGGAAAAAAAATCTTTCACACCGTCGGTTGGAAAGAAATACCACCCTAAAAAGAAAATAAAAAAATAATAACACTAAGAAAACTCATAGTTGGTGCCGTTGTGGAACTCCACCAATCTATCAGAAAAACAGCGGAAGCACTACAGTCAATATAAGAGAGAAAAACGGAAACGGAAACGGAAGCTACAACAAAGCAAAGAAAAACACAGTGAAAGAACGAAACGAGAAAACAAAAACAACAGGATAGCTAGCGGTGCGTTTCGTTTGCATTTGGCTGTGAAAACAATGGGTTAAGGGAGGAGAACACAGAGAAAAGAGCGAAAGGAGAAAAGAAAACCAACCAGTGGCTTTGTGGATATTGCGAAGCAGAAGGAGAGAATGAGAATCTATGTGTATAGAAATGAAGCAAACGATTTGCCAAAAAGAGTTGTACTGCCGATCATGGCCATTGTTTTGTATAGTGAGAGGAAGATAAGACAAGAAGAATTATTAATGATATTATTATTGAATAATGAAGAGCATTTTTTAGTATATGCCCTAGTGAAATTTCGCAGAAGCTTCCCTTCTGATAGGGAACCACTATGTTCTTTTCATATTCATTTTTAGAAATTTTGTTTATATGCTTTATTTTATTGAATTAAATATGCTTAAAGATGGGGTAACTTCTATTGATTAAGAGATGACGGTGACTTATTCATGATTGTTCAATTATATTTAAAGAACTATTGACGTACGAGTCAGAATAGGTAAGGTGACCCAAGTTGAAGGAAGCAAAAAAAGATCTAAATGACTAATCAATAAAAGAGAGTAATAGAGTGACTTCAAGTAAAATACAAAGGTGGTAAAGAATATATGTGATGGACTTTAACTAATTTGTTTTATATATATATTTAAAGAAGAATTGTTGACGAGTTAGAATAGGTGAGGTGATCCAAGTTGAAAGAATAAAGAAAGGTAAAAGAAAGAACTAGATGTATGACTAATCAATAAAAGAGAGTAATAGAGAATGTGACTTCAAGTAAAATGTAAAGGAGGTAAAGAATATTTGTGAGGGACTTTAACTAATTTATTAATCATTCATAATTGACCCCAAATTTTTATTTTTATTTTTATATTTTGAACCTAGAATAAATTGGTGTTTTTCATTTTGATTCACTAACTTTGATTTTGTTTCAAAATGATCCTTATGACCTTGTCAGGACAGATTTTACTAAAAACAAAAATAAATAAATAAGGTCGTTTTATTGGTACTCAACAGTCAGATCTATCACAGAGATAAATGGAATGATCACTTTGGAAACGGAATCAATCTTAATGAATTAAAATAAAAACAGTCTCAAACTTTAAGAGTCGTAAGTACAATCTAATCTTCTTCTTCTTTTTGCATGTAATTAATGACAATATTTTTGCTATTAAAACTCTTCTAATTATCATCATATTTAACTTTAATTGATCCAAGAGTTTTGTAGTTGAACTAGTATTCTTTGTTTTCAATGGAAACGTCTTGAGTTCAAACCCTCATTCCCTATTGTAATTATTGAATTATAAAAATAAATTAATAAAATACAAAAATCACTCATAAGGTTTAAGTTAATACTAAGTAATACCAAGAAAAAAAATATATATATTAAATTTTCTCCCTAAGCACGAATATCACTTAACACAATTTGAAAGTTCCTTGTTCCTCTAAATTTTATATTTCTTTCCAATAACTTGTCTTAGTGAAGAAGTTTTTGGTAGCCAATTGTAAATAAGTAACTGCCAGAAATGGAGAAGGAATTCAGAGGAACATGTGAATTTTCAAATAGTATTAATTTATGTTTAGAGAGCAAATTAGATATTTTTGGAAAGTTTTGGTACGACCTAATTACTCAAACCTCTGGAGATTAGTTTTTATATTTTATCCAAAATAAAAACAAAAACAAAAACTAAAACAAAACTTTAATTTGAAATGCTTGGCCTGATTGGTTTCAAAAAGTGGTGTATCTACTTTTCATTTTCTATATTTTATATTCAAAACTTAAATCTGTATATAGACAAAAAAAAAACACTCATCTTTACATTTGATAGTGTTTGGTAAGTGGTTTTGAATACATAATTTGAGTATATAGTACATCATACCCGGGTTTGGTCATTATTTTCTATTTAAAAAAAAAAAAAAATTCTCAGCTACATACACTCACATCACTAAAAAAAAAAGTTATTTTATTTTTCACAATATTTATGAATATGCCACTGTATTCGTATTCATAGAAAACAAAAACGCTGAAAAGTTGTTTTATTTTTTGTATTCAAATCCAACTTTTAAGATGCTAAAAATAATAATTGAGTACAAATATTAAAACCAAACCAAGTTTTTAGTAGCGGATCCTACAAAAAAAAAAAAAAATTTGAAAACGAATATAGAATATTGTACTTTTTTCGGCTAATCAAATAGCCTCTTATTATCTAAAGAAAAATAAACACGTGATCATATGAAAAAAGAAGGAAAGTACAGAACTTTAGGCTTTAAAAAAAAAAACAAAAAACAAAGAAAATGACATTAAAAAAAGAAAAAAAAGTCATATATGGTTGGTTGGTGGACGAGAAAAACACAACAGTTACTCTAAGAAAATAAAACAAGTGTCGGTGCGTTTTGTTTTCATCTGGCTATGAAAATAATGGGTTGCTTCTGTTTTTGAAGATAGGAGATAAGAACGCAGAGAAAGAAAGAAAAAAGGAAAAGGAAAAGCTTTTGTGGGGTTTGCATCTTGTGAAGCAGAAGGAGAAGGATTATAATTCTATGACCATGGAAATGAACCAAACTAAGCTCCTGAGTTAAAAGTGAAAGCGGTTTTTGAATATCATTTACCGAGTCTGAGAGAGACAGAGAAGAAAAGAGTCAAAAGACAAAAAAGCTAGGAAGAATATGCAAAGATAAGGGAAAAAGAAGCCTTGATTTGAAAAAAGAGTTAGTTTTACAGCGAGAAGACAGGAAGTTAGGCTTTCATCTGCGAAAAACAAGAAATCAGGTACAGAAAGTTTCTACGAAGTTGCCCTGCTGCTGCATGTGTGCGCATACAAATGCGGTGCATTAGTAATTTAACAAATTGATATACACTGACAAAAAAATAATTATTTCATAATATCGCTCTCACAGTACGTGAGACTTACATTATTGCATAAATGTAAATCTTATATATTATGAGAAAGTTGTTTCATATCGTTGGTTTATAAGATACTTTCTCTTGTGATTAGAATATACAAGTTAACTTTCTTTGAATTAGTGAAAAATATTATGTTATGGAACCACTTTTACATATATGAATTATACTCTCTCTTGTGAATGGAATATACAAGTTAACTTTCTTTGAATTAGTGAAAAAGATTATATTATGAAACCACTTTTACATATATGGAATCCACGGCTTCAATATATTATGTCCTGAGTGAGTGGCTTCATGCATTCCATAAGGGAAAATTATTACATTCTCCGGGAGTATTGCTCCCTCGTTTTGACTTTTACATATATGGAATCCACGGCTTTAATATAGTATATCATGAGTGAGTGGCTTCATGCATTCCATAAAGAAAAATTATTATATTTTCCGGGAGCATTGCTCCCTCTTCTCCCTTTAAGAAAGTCAACTATATTGTTTAAGATGTACAATGGACTCTCTCTCCACTTTTCTCCCTTTGCTAATTCCTTTATTGGTTAATGTGATGGAGGTAACTATATATTTTGAAATGATTATTTATATTTTAGTTTTTAGTTTTAATTATTTGAAAAAGAAAAAAAAGTACACAAAGACCCAATAAAATCTTTTACAAAAGTCATGAATGAATTTAAATTTTATCAATATGTAGACACAAATTTCCACATCTGACAAGTACTACAACAAAAAAGACAGTGATATATTAAATCAATGTCTTTCGCATCAATTGTGCAAAATTTTATGTCTATTTTAGCATAATTAAAAATCTAGTTTTTCTATTTTAATATATATGTATATATATATATATATTCACTTTTTAGATTATTTATTTTTACATTACATTTCATTAAGTTATCAAATTTTCTTGATTTTTTAAATTGTTTATCTTTCTTTATACAATTTTGCATGGCCAGATGTGGGTAAAGTTTGTACTTGATTAGCTAAAATTTGATTATTTTTCTATTATATACAAGCACTGATACAATTGCTCTCAATAGGACAATTAAGATAATAATAAACATGTAAGATTGAATTTATTCAATCATGTGTTGGTTTTATTCCGTACCAAATTTGCTAGTATTTTAGTAATTAGATACCCTGTATTTATGTGGGAATTATGTAAGAGTAGTGTGTGAGAGAGTGTGAAGAAAACTCAAGATGTGTGCAATTCAAAGGAGTCTCGTGACTGAATCTTGCAATTGTGAAGCATGCATGGGAAGTTGAAGGGTCATGATAGCTGGAGTGCTATAGGACAAAACTTCCAGTCTAGCCAGGCAGTTAGCTCGCAACTCAAACTTGTGACTCGTTCCAGTCGCAAGACCGAGTCACCATAATGCCCTGTTTGTTGAAAACTTACATTTCGTATTTCTCATACACCCTACTATAAATACCCTTATACCCACGAAATGTAGAGAGCTTTTAGAGAGAATTTTGAGAGAGAAACTCTAGAGAAAAACAAGATTGACTCATCTACTATCTTCATCCTTTGATTCTCCAAATTCCTCTACTCTCACCCTCTTCATTAACATATCCTTGAGAGGTACATTCAGCCAAATCCTTATCTCATCATACTCATATCAGTGAGGAGGTGAAGTAGTTCAGAAGGGACCAATTCATTTTGGTTGATGCAATGGGCTATTGCGGGATTCGGTAAGCTAGAGAAGACAAGGTTCAGCATAACCCTATTGAAGAAAGAAACTTGGAGGGCTTAGGTGCATTGGCTAGGGTAGATTTGGAGGGTTTTCTGCTATTCATGTATCCCAACTTTATTCTCTAGTGGATTATTGACCGCTTAGAGGGTGGCGGAGAGGTTTTTCGCCAAGTACTTCGGTTTCCTTTTTGATAACATATTGCCGTGTTATCTTTGTGTTTGCATCCTTCGTCCATTTCTCATTACCTTTTAATTACTATTGTGTCAGTTATTAATTATGGTTTAGAGTGTGTTACCAATTTGGTTATAGCTTATATTTCATTTTCTGCACATATATTGTTTGATTATAAGCTTGTGTTAGTAACTTTATATTTGGGGGTCTAAACATTCATAAGTGTTTTACATGCTATTTGAACTTTCAAAACCTTCTAACTATTTTGACACCTTTACCACATTTATTAATAAGTGATCGAGTATAGGGCCTTACCTAGTGATTCAAGTTGCTTCCCATTAAATGATGAAGCTTATGGGACCTTACCCTGGTGATCTAGGTTGCTTGGCATTCAATGATGAAAGTTTATCTTTTACCATCTCATTGGCCCGTCTTAATTCTTATCATTTTAAATATCTAGGATTCAAGATTTGCTCGATTTTAAACCTCTGATTGCGTGCACTAAATAAATAATATTTGATCCTCAGATGTTTAGTCAATTGTTATACCTTAGTGCATTTAGAAGAAAATTAGTGCATAGACCTTACCCTGCCCTATTGTCATCCCTAATTTTCCACATCTGACAAGTACTATTGTAGCAAAGAAGACAATGATATGTCAAATGAATCTATTTACTTCATGGAAAACAAGACAATGATAAACCTAATAGCTGTCTCGACACTCTTACCCTCTTTATCACTAAGCAATCAAATAAGGTGCTATCGCGAAAGCTTGAAGAAAGCACAAGTGATGCCCTATTTGATGGAATAGGAATTAGATTGTTAGTTTTTGTTGTAAATATCAAATCCATGAGAGGTTCCTTTAATACACAATAAAAAAATTTCTGAATTTTTATTAATAATCATTTGTTTGTCATTGAAGGCTACAAAACATATACATACTTAAAGAAGTAAAACCCTTATATATTATGGGACAGTTGTTTCATATCATTGGTTTATAAGATAATTTCTCTCGTGATTGGAATATATAAGTTAACTTTCTTTGAATTAGTGAAAAAGATTATGTTATGGAACCACACTTTCTCTCGTGATTGGAATATATAAGTTAACTTTCTTTGAATTAGTAAAAAAGATTATGTTATGGAACCACTTTTACATATATGGAATCCAAGGCTTTAATATATTATATCATGAATGAGCAGTTTTGTGCGTAAAGTTGTGATTTACAACTATGTTTTTGTGTTAGCTTTATTCTATAATAAAAAGTGTTGTATTTGCATTAATTTTGTTCCTTGTATTTTGTGGGATTTTATTGTATTGAGTTTAGTATTAAGTTGGTGAAGAATCGAGCATGAAATAAAGATCAGTGCAGTTTCGCGACTAGCTCGTAAGAAGAGTAACCTGCGAAAAAGGGCACATAAGAAGCACGTGCTAGAAACTGAAGAGTCAAGTGCCAGTTGCATTTCACGAGTGCTTCGCGTGACAGGCCATCTCGCGAGGTACCCGTGAAACACTCTGTCTGGAGGATTTTAAGTATGGATTTCTTACCCTTCACCCATATTTTATAATCCCTTATTACCCATAAAAGTACGAAAGGCTATTCAGAGAAAAAAAACTCTAGATAGGTTTTCTACAATACAACATATCTAAAAGTTCAAATAGCGTATAAAACACTAAGAACGTTTAGACCCCAAATTACAAAATTATCAATTCAAGTTTAATGTCAAACAATATATGTGCGGAAAATGAACATAAGCTAATAATAGAATTGATAAACAATCTAAACCAATTAAAATCACATCCACAACAGAAATTAAATGGCAAAGATTAATGGAAGAGAGATGCAAACACAAGAACAACACAATGATGTGTTATCGAAGAGGAAACTGAAGTCCTCGGCATAAAACCTTTCGGCTGCCCTCCAAGCGATCAATAATCCACTAGAAAATGTAGTTGAGATACATGAATAACAATAGACTCTCCAAGCATAATCTATCCAGTATACCTAAGCCTTCCAAGCTTCTTACTCCAATGAGGTTACGCCAAATCTTTTTCTTTTTTAGCTTATCGGATTTCACTATAGCCCATAGCATCAACCAATAACCATTGGTTCCTTCCTAACTGCTTTCCAAAGCACCAAAAAGCCTTCTCACAGATGTGGGTATGGTGAGAAAAAGATTTGAGTAATGAACCTCTTAAGGATGTAATAATGGAAATGGTGAGAGTAGAGGAATTTGAAGAGTCTCTATGTAAAGATTGTGGATAAGTCAATCTTGTTTTTCTCTAGGGTTTCTCTCTCAAAATTCTCTCTGGAAACTCTCTACATTATTTGGGTATAAGGGGTATTTATACTAGAGTGAGAAAGGAATGCGAAGAGTCAGTTTTTCCAAAACAGAGCTAGCTGGCAACTTGGCCTCGTGACTTGATTGAGTCGCGAGTTCAAGCCGCGAGCTAACTGAATGGCCAGTTTGGACTTTTTGTCCTGTAGTGCTATAGCTGGCATGATGGTTCAGCTTCTTTGCATGCTTCACTTGTGTGCATCTTCTGGCAGCTCGCTAGTCGCGAGCCATCCGCGAGATCCAATCGCAAGTCCTTGTTTCATTGCACAGTTTTTGAGCATTTCTTCACACACTCTCACACACTACCCTTACATGATTCCCACCTAAATACAGGGTTTCTATATGCTAAATTACAAGTAAATTTGGCACAGAATACAACCAACAAGATGGTTGATTAAATTCAACTTTACAACATCCATCTTTTAGAGAGAAAATTACTCATTCTTAGTGAGAGATCATTCTAGTCTCTTCTCCTTTCTTCCCCCACTGTCATATCTTGAGAGGAGATTTGTACCTAAACATAACCAACACATTTTTAGAGTGTAGAGAGTGTTTTGAAGCTTGGGAAACTTTGGGGATTTGCCAAAAAAACCGATGAGGCTTGGCGGATGCAATCGGGCGTATTGCGGGATCCAGAAAGTTAGAGAAGACATGACTCCAAGAAGTTTATTGGTAGCAAGAGTTTGGAGGGTTCAAGTACATTGGGTAGACTAGGCTTGGAAGGTCTTTTGTTATTCGTGTACTCTAACTTTATTCTTTAGTGGATCGATTTCGACTTGGAGGGTTGCAGAGAGGTTTTTCGTCGAGTTCTTCAGTTTTCTTTTCGATAACATGTCTTGGTGTTATCTTGTTGTTGCATCTCTTTTCCCTTAATCTTGTGCTCTACATTTATTGCTTATTGTTCATGTTTGTGCACTAGAGTGTATCAGTTCATTGCGCACAATTACTCTTGTTCCGCACTTTGATTAAGTAAGAGTAAAAACAATCTAGCTGTAATCTTAAAATTGGGGTCTAAACAAACTCGTGTGTTTTTGACACAAATCTGAGCTTTCATCATGCATTCCATAAGGAAAAATTATTACATTCTCCTGGAGAGGAGGGAGTAATGCTCCTGGAGAATGTAATAGTTTTCCTTCCATAAGGTACTTCCTTTACGAAAGACAACTATGTTATTCAAGATATACAGTGGACTCTCTTTTCACTTTCTCCCTTACTTTACTAATTTCTTTATTGGTTAATGTGATGGAGGTAACTATATATTTTGAAATGATTATTTAGATTTTAGTTTCTAGTTTTAATTATTTGAAGAAGAAAAAAAAGTACGCAAAGACCATATATATATATATAATTCTATGACAAAAGTCATGAATGAATTTAAGTTTTATCAATAGGTAGCCACAAATTTCCACATTGACTAGTACTACAACAAAGAAGACAGTTATATATATATTAAATCAATCTCTTTTGCATCAGTTGTGCAAAATTTTTAGTCTATTTTAGCATGATTAAAAACCTACTTTTTCTATTTTAATATATTCATTTTTTAGATTATTTATGTTTACGTTACATTTCATTAAATTATCAATTTTCTTGATTTTTAAAAAATTTTTATCTTTCTTCACACAATTTTGCATGGCCTAATGTGGGTAAAGTTTGTGTTTGGTTGGCTAAAATTTGATCATTTTTCTATTATATACAAGCCCTGATACGATTGCTCTCAAAGGACAATTAAGATAATAATAAAGCTTCTAGCAATTTCGACACCCTTACCACATTTATAAATAAGCGATCAAATATGGGGCCTTACCTAGTGATTCAAGTTGCTTCCCATTAAAGGATGAAGCTTATGGGACCTTACCCTTGTGATTCCAGGTTGCTTGTCATTCAATGATGAAAGCTTATCTTTCACCATCTCACTGGCCCATCTTAATTCTTATTATTTTGAATATCTAGGATTCAAAATTTGCCTCAATTTTGAACCTTTGGTTGTGTGCACTAAATAAATAATATTTTATCCTTTGATGTCTAGTCAATTGTCATACCTCAATGCATTTAGAGGAAAATTAGTGCACAAACCCTACCTTGCCTCATTGTCATCCCTAATTTTCCACATCTGACAAGTACTACTGCAGCAAAGAAGACAATGATATTTCAAATGAATCTGTTTAGTTCAAGGACAACATGACAATGATAAATCTAATAGCTATCTCAACACTCCTTCCCCCCTTTATCACTAAGCAATCAAATAAGGTACCATCACGGAAGCTTGAAGAAAGTACATGTGATGCCCTATTTGATAGAATAGAGATTAAACTGTTAGTTTCTGGTTGTAAATATCAAATCCACGAAGGGTTCCTTAAATACACAATATATTAGGTTTGGAATTTGCGAGAGAAAACAATAAACAAATGTCCAAATTTTTATTAATAATCATCTGTTTGTCTTTAGAGGCTACAAAACATATAAATACTTAAAGAAGTAAAATCCTTGGACAATTAGGAAACCGTCTAAAACCCAAATTCGCAAAATCATAAACTACTAACCTTAAGGATCATCCCAAAACAAGTGGGACTTTATTCTAACTTTTGAAATTAAAATTACTAAAAATGGCAAAATTATTGTTTTCGAGACCTAGACGAAAAAATTTGCCAAAATTAGGGTGCACATCGTGACAAAGCAATGACTATTGATCAGAAGACTATTTCCCTTTAGCCTGCCAAATTTCATGCAATTCCAACTCTATCGCCCAAATGATTTCTACTAGTGTTTTTTTTTTGTTTTTTGAATGATCTCAGACACCTTTTATGTTCGATGAAGATCATGGCGGTTTGGTCTACATCATAAGAGGACTTATCGTGGCGATTTAGGTTACTTCCCTTCAATGACGATACTTATCATTCATCATCTCACTGACCCTTGTTATTTTGATGAGGTCATGTTAGAGCTTGTCTCGATTTTGTACTGCTCCCAGTACATACACCCAAATAATATTTTATCCTTAAATGTCTAGTAAACTCTTATTCTTCAATGCATTTTGTGGAAAATCATTGTATAGACAACTTTCCATCCACTATTGTTGACCTAAAACATCTTTTATTGATTATTAATTAATTTTCCTTTTATTTGATTGTAAATTACTAAATTAGGTTAGAGTAAATTAATATTAAATGAATTTTTACTTTTCTCTTTTTATTCCTCCCCTAAACCTACTCAATGTTAGTGATGGGCGACTTACAGTTTGCCAACTGCCATCGAAGCCTAAAGTTAAACAAAGATATAAAGAAGCTGCCAGTTGGTAGTAAAGAGACTTTATGGGTAACATGTTCTTTAGCGAGGAGAAGAATCTAATGCATGTGTCGGGGACGATGAGTTTTATAGAGTTTGACATAGGGCCATACTCATAATATGTAAAGCTCCAGATAAGATCGATGAGAGGACACCATTATTATAATAATTAGCCCTGCTACAGGTGCCAAGAGTTGCTGTGTCATTTTCTTGTCTTCTTTGGTGGATCGAATCGATAAACATGGAGACCAGTATGGCATAGTATCATTTTGTTAGTTCTATAATTAAAAATAAAATAAAAACTACTGAAAAATGGCACCTTGTGGATGCGATAAGTGCAACAAAAGACTACAAAGATGACAAAATAGCACATGATTAATACATGATGAATGAAGTGCCAATCTCTTATTAAAGGTGTTAATAGAGAATAACATGATAACAGTCAAAAATGAAAAACCGTATCAACTTTCCAATATAAATAGAAACTCACTTTCTAAGCAAAGAACATATACTCTGATTATTATTATTTATCTAATGTCTTTCTTAGTTTTCGCTTGCTTAGGGTACTGTACTATCTTGAGTTAATTAAGGTGCTGATACAAGTAGCTTTGTATATTGTACTTCCTTCTTTTTTTTTTTTTTTACCAAGATAAAATTTCTATTTTTGTCTAATCTAAGTGTATATATGTGTGAAGTTCTCTCCTAAACACTTGAACTCCAATCCTTGCCTCTCACACCCAACAAGCACTTATACTTGTGGAGTGATTATCGCACTATGCGGTATATTATACTTATTTGTCATATCAATCTCTGTTTTATTATTCTTTCAATATGCAATTACTTTATAGTGCTATTACTTTTATTTCATGGTTAACCTTATTATTGATATCGATATCAATAGACATTACTTTTATTGCACTTTTATTTTGTGTCATGGGCACCACTTTCCATCTATTTCCACGTACGTAGTTGTTACTTTATATTATCACATTGCAATCGACGTAGCGTAGATAACATAACTAGAATGCAATTGCTTTCCATAAATAATAGAGTCCTCTTTGTTGAGGCAACATCTTTCCACGATTTCTAATGGCAAACACGTTTAACAAAAACCCTATGACCTCTTGGGGATTTGTTTGCACGTTAAAAATTCGTGTTATGACTTATGAGAGCCTAGCAGTCCAGAAATTAAATCAAATACAAATACCAGGGTTTCTTAGTGATGTGAGTTGTGACCCTAGAACAAAAGAGAGGTTAAGGATGAGAGAGAAAAGTGATTGACTATGATTTCTTTTGTGGTATTAGAATCCTTTCATTCAAAATAGATCCATTTTTTATGATTTTTATATTAAATATTACAAATCAAAAAGTATATAATTATTTAAACATAATTACACTCTAGAGAGATAATATACTGATTTTAAGGGAAATAAGGTGTGGCTTCATTTTATGAAATCGTAATTGCCTGTGTTTTTTTAAACTTTATTATCCTTACTTTTATTTTTATTATTTTGTCCTCATTTTTTATTTTTGATGGGACTATTGTTGAATACAAGTTAGGGTAAGACTAAAAAAATATATATATTCTTATTTTTGTCACTCTTAATGTTAGATGCTAAAGTATAAGTGTAAAAAAATTACTTAACATGCAGAAAAAATTAGTAATTTTTAATTCTTATAGTGAATATTAATAAAATTTCTCAAAACACTATTAATTAAAGTATTTTATATACACACACACATTAATAATATTAGCTTCAAGTAACTTTTATCAATGTTACACCATTCAACAACTTTCTATGGGATTTTGTTTTTTTAACAAATCTACCATTAGGTTATATAATAATCTTATACTTTAGATGCATGCAAAATATTAAGAAGATTTGATATTAATAAATATGTTATTACAATTATAAAATGTTTAAGTTTAAGATTTTTCAGCTTTAAAATTATATATATTCAAAAATATGACTTATGGTTCAGAAAGTAAATAAAACTCAATTGACAAGAAGTTTGGTATATGTTAAAAATATACAAACAGGTAATCCAATGTTGAAATTTATAAAATATTAATTTAATAAAAATTATTAGGTTGTATACCCTATAATTAATAATAATTTATAAATTTCTATATATCAATTGAGCAAAGCTTTTCAGACCAAGAGCTAATGTTGATACCCCATTTTGTAATCCGCATTTAATCTCACATGGAGGGTAAAAGGGTAATTTTGCCTTGGAAATATGAATCTTAATTCTGGTCACTAGATCCTTAATCTCATTTCACCAAAATGATATTGATGTTGTAATAATCAAATCGACTGGTCATAAGCCCTAATCGGACCATCAGATTGAAAGTTATCATCAAATAAAGTTTTAATGGCTGAGATGCACTATCACAAATTGAGTCCGACCATATGTGATTATAAAAAATTGATTCCAATTGGTTATAATTATAATAAATTTGAGGTTAATAATGTGTCATAATTTGATTGGTTAGGACTATATTTTATGGTGAGGTTGCATACATCTAATTAATTAGATAGTTAAACATTAATTATTCAATGAGTAATTTGTGCAATTATCTTTTAATTAGAGTAAATTTGGAACCAATAAAGTCTGAAATGGGAGTGATTGGAGCCATTTAATGTTAATTGGGAGCTAATTTGAGACTTATTAATGTTAATTGTGCTAAAACCATTTTCTAATAAATGACCTCTGGTCACAATTTCTTCAATATCTCTCAGAATATTTTGAATCTGTGAATGAGGTTAATTTTTCTAAAAACTAGACACCCGGAGCTTTAATTTGAGCACAAGAATAAGACAATTCCGATCAGAATTGAGTCAAATATAATTTTTCGAAGGCTCTACAGGCTGTTATAGCAGCTATGGGAAAATCGAATTTTGGCTTGCTCCTCACTTCCACCAATCTCTCCATTTAATGCACCAGATTTTCCCCAAGGCTAAAATGAGTTCTAAGTTTATGATTCTTTGTCAACCCTCAATAAATGACATTTCATTTATATTTCCTCCACCACTACTATATAAACCCTCAATCTCCTTCATTCCAAAGCACAAAAAAAACCTCATCTCTTCACCTCTCTTGAGTTCTAGGAAGTTGAGTAGTCTTGTCATATCTTGGTCTTCTTGAGACTCAAGGTATTGAGTGAGACTCACTCTTCCTATCCTAACTCTTTTTTTCCTCCACATTTAAGACCTCCTTCAAGAGTCTCCTCCTCCATCATATGGATCTTGCATAAAGGTATAATCTATTTTCCTAATTGTTTTTGTGTTGCCATGATGAGAGTTTAAGATTAAAACATGATAATAATCATTTAAATTCCTTTGAATATGTTTGAATGTTTTTAATTGTTCTTATATGTTCTTCACACATTCTTAGTTATTCATCACATGTTCATACATAACACTAGTTTCGATCTTTAATCCACATCAAAAACATGAAAAGATGTTTGTTTAATAATTATTTTAAATTCTTGAATCTAGGATATCACTATCCACACACATTCACTAGAATTTATTTTTCAATTCAAATGAAATACTTAATAAATTGAATTAGGGTTTATCACATGTACACGCTTTAAATTCAACATGCAAATTAATTGATAACATATTGGATGATGTGATATGAATGTTGGCCACTATAATCTAGAAGACCGGTTTCACCGGATAAGGTGGGTGCCTAACATCTTCCCACCTTGTAACATAGCCTTCGAATTTAGATCAAGGGTTGATAGGCCAAATACTTATCCTTATAATTTTCAATTTTTAGATTGTAATTAGGAAACAAAGCCATGTACTTTATCTTAGATTGTATCTAGGACCAAAGCCATGTAATTTTCCTATGATTAATGTAAATTCAATTGAAAATTAATAAAATGAGGAATTTTTCAATTTTGGTTTTCTTATTTATCCCAACAATTAAATAAGTGGTGACTCTATTGTAAAACTCTTAATCTAAAGAGAAAAATATAACTAGTTGAACCTCTATTTTGAGAGGTAATAATATAACTCCACCTATTTACGTGGGTTTGGCCCAACATCCTATAAAACGGGCTGAGGGCGTAGTCTCTCACAGCTAAAAAGAGCTTTATGCAAAATTTCTATAACTAAAGAACTTTTAGAGCTAAAAAGCTATTTTAAGAATAAATGCTAGTGTTGATAATCTACAGAAAAAGGCATTATGCAAAGTTCAACAACTAAAGTTAAACTTTTTTCTTTTGCAATATCTAATAAACACATTTATGCTTTTTTTTTTTTAGCAAAGACCAAATATATATATATATATATATATAATTCTTTTACAAAAGTCATGAATAAATTTAAGTTTTATCAATAGGTAGCCACAAATTTCCACATTGACTAGTACTACAACAAAGAAGACAGTTATATATATTAAATCAATCTCTTTTGCATCAGTTGTGCAAAATTTTTAGTCTATTTTAGCATGATTAAAAACCTACTTTTTCTATTTTAATATATTTATTTTTTAGATTATTTATGTTTACGTTACATTTCATTAAATTATCAATTTTCTTGATTTTTTTAAAATTTTTTATCTTTCTTCACACAATTTTGCATCGCCTAATGTGGGTAAAGTTTGTGTTTGGTTGGCTAAAATTTGATCATTTTTCTATCATATACAAGCCCTGATACGATTGCTCTCAACAGGACAATTAAGATAATAATAAACCTTCTAGCAATTTCGACACCCTTACCACATTTATAAATAAGCGATCAAATATGGGGCCTTACCTAGTGATTCAAGTTGCTTCCCATTAAAGGATGAAGCTTATGGGACCTTACCTTGTGATTCCAGGTTGCTTGTCATTCAATGATGAAAGCTTATCTTTCACCATCTCACTGGCCCATCTTAATTCTTATTATTTTGAATATCTAGGATTCAAAATTTGCCTCAATTTTGAACCTTTGATTGCGTGCACTAAATAAATAATATTTTATTCTAGTCAATTGTCATACCTCAATGCATTTAGAGGAAAATTAGTGCACAAACCCTACCTTGCCTCATTGTCATCCCTAATTTTCCATATCCGACAAGTACTACTGCAGCAAAGAAGACAATGATATTTCAAATGAATCTGTTTAGTTCATGGACAGCATGACAATGATAAATCTAATAGCTATCTCAACACTCCTTCCCCCCTTTATCACTAAGCAATCAAATAAGGTACCATCACGGAAGCTTGAAGAAAGTACATGTGATGCCCTATTTGATGGAATAGAGATTAAACTGTTAGTTTCTGGTAGTAAATATCAAATCCACGAAGGGTTCCTTAAATACACAATATAATAGGTTTGGAATTTACGAGAGAAAACAATAAACAAATGTCCAAATTTTTATTAATAATCATCTGTTTGTCTTTGGAGGCTACAAAAATATAAATACTTAAAGAAGTAAAATCCTTGGACAATTAGGAAACCGTCTAAAACCCAAATTCGCAAAATCATAAACTACGTACTAACCTTAAGGATCATCCCAAAACAAGTGGGACTTTATTCTAACTTTTGAAATTAAAATTACTAAAAATGGCAAAATTACTGTTTTCGAGACCTAAATGAAAAAATTCGCCAAAATTAGGGTGCACATTGTGACAAAGCAATGACTATTGATCAGAAGACTATTTCCCTTTAGCCCCAAATTTCATGCAATTCCAACTCTATCGCCCAAATGATTTCTACTAGTGTTTTTTTGCTTTTTGAATGATCTCAGACACCTTTTATGTTCGATGAAGGTCATGGTGGTTTGGTCTACATCATAAGAGGACTTATCGTGGCGATTTAGGTTACTTCCCTTCAATGATGATACTTATCATTCATCATCTCACTGACCCTTGTTATTTTGATGAGGTCATGTTAGAGTTTGTCTTGATTTTGTACTGCTCCCAGTACATACACCTAAATAATATTTTATCCTTAAATGTCTAGTAAACTCTTATTCTTCAATGCATTTTGTGGAAAATCATTGTAGGACAAAATTGGGAAATGCCCCGTTTGAGCAAAAAAACCAGCATTATACCCTCTTTTCCAAACTAAATAGGGAAATGCCCCTTTTTTGTAACTCGATTTTCTCAAAATCGAGTTATAAAAAAAAAAAATTCTGGAACCCTATAGCGGCGTTTTTAAGGACCTATAGTGACATTTTCAGGACCTATAATGACGTTTTGTAACTCAACTTCCATAAAATCGAGTTATAAGCAATTTTTTTAATTCTTTTTACCTATAACTCGATTTCATAGAAATCGAGTTAAAAAACGCCACTATATGTCCTAAAAACGTCACTATAGGCTTCTAAAAACGCTGCTATAAGGCCTAAATCGATTTTGAGAACCTCGATTTTCAAAAGAGGGGCATTTCCCTATTTAGTTTGGAAAAGATGGCATAATGCTGGTTTTTTTGCTCAAACGGGGCATTTCCCAATTTTGTCCAATCATTGTATAGACAACTTTCCATCCACTATTGTTGACCTAAAACATCTTTTATTGATTATTAATTAATTTTCCTTTTATTTGATTATAAATTAATAAATTAGGTTAGAGTAAATTAATATTAAATGAATTTTTGCTTTTCTCTTTTTATTCCTCCCCTAAACCTACTCAATGTTAGTGATGGGCGACTTACAGTGTGCCGACTGCCATCGAAGCCTAAAGTTAAACAAAGATATAAAGAAGCTGCCAGTTGGTAGTAATTAAAGAGACTTTATGGGTAACATGTTCTTTAGCGAGAAGAAGAATCTAATGCATGCGTCGGGGACGATGAGTTTTATAGAGTTTGACATAGGGCCATACTCATAATATGTAAAGCTCCAGATAAGATAGATGAGAGGACACCATTATTATAATAATTAGCCCTGCTACAGGTGCCAAGAGTTGCTGTGTCATTTTCTTGTCTTCTTTGGTGGATCGAATCGATAAACATGGAGACCAGTATGGCATAGTATCATTTTGTTAGTTCTATAATTAAAAATAAAATAAAAACTACTGACAAATGGCACCTTGTGGATGCGATAAGTGCAACAAAAGACTACAAAGATGACAAAATAGCACATGATTAATACATGATGAATGACGTGCCAATCTCTTATTAAAGGTGTTAATAGAGAATAACATGATAACAGTCAAAAATGAAAAACCGTATCAACTTTCCAATATAAATGGAAACTCACTTTCTAAGCAAAGAACATATACTCTGGCTGATTATTATTATTTATCTATTGTCTTTCTTAGTTTTCGCTTGCTTAGGGTACTGTACTATCTTGTGTTAATTAAGGTGCTGATACAAGTAGCTTTGTATATTGTACTTCCTTCTTTTTTTCTTTTTTAATTTTTTTACAAGATAAAATTTCTACTTTTGTCTAATCTAAGTGTATATATGTGTGAAGTTCTCTCCTAAATACTTGAACTTCAGTCTTTGCCTCTCACACCCTACAAGCACTTATACTTGTGGAGTGACTATCGCACTATACGGTATATTGTACTTATTTGTCATATCAATCTCTGTTTTATTATTCTTTCAATATGCAATTACTTTATAGTGCTATTACTTTTATTTCATGGTTAACCTTATTATTGATATCGATATCAATAGACATTACTTTTATTGCACTTTTATTTTGTGTCATGGGCACCACTTTCCATCTATTTCCACGTACGTAGTTGTTACTTTATATTATCACATTGCAATCGACGTAGCGTAGATAAATAACTAGAATGCAATTGCTTTCCATAAATAATAGAGTCCTCTTTTGTTGAGGCAACATCTTTCCACGATTTCTAAAGGCAAACACGTTTAACAAAAACCCTATGACCTCTTGGGGATTTGTTTGCACGTTAAAAATTCGTGTTATGACTTATGAGAGCCTAGCAGTCCAGAAATTAAATCAAATACAAATACAGGGTTTCTTAGTGATGTGAGTTGTGACCCTAGAACAAAAGAGAGGTTAAGGATGAGAGAGAAAAGTGATTGACTATGATTTCTTTTGTGGTATTAGAATCCTTTCATTCAAAATAGATCCATTTTTTATGATTTTTATATTAAATATTACAAATCAAAAAGTATATAATTATTTAAACATAATTACACTCTAGAGAGATAATATACTGATTTTAAGGGAAATAAGGTGTGGCTTCATTTTATGAAATCGTAATTGCCTGTGTTTTTTTAAACTTTATTATCCTTACTTTTATTTTTATTATTTTGTCCTCATTTTTTATTTTTGATGGGACTATTGTTGAATACAAGTTAGGGTAAGACTAAAAAAATATATATATTCTTATTTTTGTCACTCTTAATGTTAGATGCTAAAGTATAAGTGTAAAAAAATTACTTAACATGCAGAAAAAATTAGTAATTTTTAATTCTTATAGTGAATATTAATAAAATTTCTCAAAACACTATTAATTAAAGTATTTTATATACACACACATTAATAATATTAGCTTCAAGTCACTTTTATCAATGTTACACCATTCAACAACTTTCTATGGGATTTTGTTTTTTTAACAAATCTACCATTAGGTTATATAATAATCTTATACTTTAGATGCATGCAAAATATTAAGAAGATTTGATATTAATAAATATGTTATTATAATTATAAAATGTTTAAGTTTAAGATTTTTCAGCTTTAAAATTATATATATTCAAAAATATGACTTATGGTTCAGAAAGTAAATAAAACTCAATTGACAAGAAGTTTGGTATATGTTAAAAATATACAAACAGGTAATCCAATGTTGAAATTTATAAAATATTAATTTAATAAAAATTATTAGGTTGTATACCCTATAATTAATAATAATTTATAAATTTCTATATATCAATTGAGCAAAGCTTTTCAGACCAAGAGCTAATGTTGATACCCCATTTTGTAATCCGCATTTAATCTCACATGGAGGGTAAAAGGGTAATTTTGCCTTGGAAATATGAATCTTAATTCTGGTCACTAGATCCTTAATCTCATTTCACCAAAATGATATTGATGTTGTAATAATCAAATCGACTGGTCATAAGCCCTAATCGGACCATCAGATTGAAAGTTATCATCAAATAAAGTTTTAATGGCTGAGATGCACTATCACAAATTGAGTCCGACCATATGTGATTATAAAAAATTGATTCCAATTGGTTATAATTATAATAAATTTGAGGTTAATAATGTGTCATAATTTGATTGGTTAGGACTATATTTTATGGTGAGGTTGCATACATCTAATTAATTAGATAGTTAAACATTAATTATTCAATGAGTAATTTGTGCAATTATCTTTTAATTAGAGTAAATTTGGAACCAATAAAGTCTGAAATGGGAGTGATTGGAGCCATTTAATGTTAATTGGGAGCTAATTTGAGACTTATTAATGTTAATTGTGCTAAAACCATTTTCTAATAAATGACCTCTGGTCACAATTTCTTCAATATCTCTCAGAATATTTTGAATCTGTGAATGAGGTTAATTTTTCTAAAAACTAGACACCCGGAGCTTTAATTTGAGCACAAGAATAAGACAATTCCGATCAGAATTGAGTCAAATATAATTTTTCGAAGGCTCTACAGGCTGTTATAGCAGCTATGGGAAAATCGAATTTTGGCTTGCTCCTCACTTCCACCAATCTCTCCATTTAATGCACCAGATTTTCCCCAAGGCTAAAATGAGTTCTAAGTTTATGATTCTTTGTCAACCCTCAATAAATGACATTTCATTTATATTTCCTCCACCACTACTATATAAACCCTCAATCTCCTTCATTCCAAAGCACAAAAAAAACCTCATCTCTTCACCTCTCTTGAGTTCTAGGAAGTTGAGTAGTCTTGTCATATCTTGGTCTTCTTGAGACTCAAGGTATTGAGTGAGACTCACTCTTCCTATCCTAACTCTTTTTTTCCTCCACATTTAAGACCTCCTTCAAGAGTCTCCTCCTCCATCATATGGATCTTGCATAAAGGTATAATCTATTTTCCTAATTGTTTTTGTGTTGCCATGATGAGAGTTTAAGATTAAAACATGATAATAATCATTTAAATTCCTTTGAATATGTTTGAATGTTTTTAATTGTTCTTATATGTTCTTCACACATTCTTAGTTATTCATCACATGTTCATACATAACACTAGTTTCGATCTTTAATCCACATCAAAAACATGAAAAGATGTTTGTTTAATAATTATTTTAAATTCTTGAATCTAGGATATCACTATCCACACACATTCACTAGAATTTATTTTTCAATTCAAATGAAATACTTAATAAATTGAATTAGGGTTTATCACATGTACACGCTTTAAATTCAACATGCAAATTAATTGATAACATATTGGATGATGTGATATGAATGTTGGCCACTATAATCTAGAAGACCGGTTTCACCGGATAAGGTGGGTGCCTAACATCTTCCCACCTTGTAACATAGCCTTCGAATTTAGATCAAGGGTTGATAGGCCAAATACTTATCCTTATAATTTTCAATTTTTAGATTGTAATTAGGAAACAAAGCCATGTACTTTATCTTAGATTGTATCTAGGACCAAAGCCATGTAATTTTCCTATGATTAATGTAAATTCAATTGAAAATTAATAAAATGAGGAATTTTTCAATTTTGGTTTTCTTATTTATCCCAACAATTAAATAAGTGGTGACTCTATTGTAAAACTCTTAATCTAAAGAGAAAAATATAACTAGTTGAACCTCTATTTTGAGAGGTAATAATATAACTCCACCTATTTACGTGGGTTTGGCCCAACATCCTATAAAACGGGCTGAGGGCGTAGTCTCTCACAGCTAAAAAGAGCTTTATGCAAAATTTCTATAACTAAAGAACTTTTAGAGCTAAAAAGCTATTTTAAGAATAAATGCTAGTGTTGATAATCTACAGAAAAAGGCATTATGCAAAGTTCAACAACTAAAGTTAAACTTTTTTCTTTTGCAATATCTAATAAACACATTTATGCTTTTTTTTTTTTTTTTTAATTTTAATTTGATAAATACAATGGAGGAGAGGGAAAACATAATTGAAAATTGAATGTTTTAATTGAAAATGTTAGGAGGTGTCAACAGAATTATAAACTTTTTTTACCACTTCTAAGGGTGTGTTTAGTAGAGTAGATTTTAGGGAGGAGAGAAAACAAGGAAAGAAAACTTTTTAAAGTATTTGGCTGGTAGGGAGAGAAAGGAAAATGATGATGGGGTCCGGGTGTTTTCCCTCTGGTTCTACCAAAAAAAATTTCTCTTCAAAATGGAGAGAAAACTGAGAGGGAGGAGTTTAATAGGTAAATGATGAAAATGCGCATGTGCACTTGGACATGGACTTGTCCAATACGTTGCTTCTTCCCTCTTTTCTTTTTTCTTCTGATTTGGACATTGCCCCTTACTATTTTTTTTGTCTCATTTTTCTTTTGATTTCCTAGCAAGCTTTGTCCAGTACGTTGCACTTCTTTTTCTTTTGCTTTCTTTTATGTTTTTTTGTTTTTGTTTTTGTTTTTGTTTTTTTTTTTTTTTAGACATGATTTTTATTTTTTAATAAATTTGGGTGATTGCTTTTTTTTTTTTATTGGAATACATGGGTTAGCAAGAGACCTTCCAAGCCTAATCTACTTGATGTACCTAAGCCCTCCAAGCTCCTACTCCAACAAGACTTCTCGAACCGTGTCTTATCTATCTCTTCGGATCCCGCAACAAGCTCCATGTTGCATCTGCCATCCTTGGCTTCTTCCAATGTTCCTAACAACACCAAAATTTCACTTGACACTCTGAAAGGGTGTGGTAAGTTTTTAGGCTATCAACCTTTCAATGGTGTGGAAATGGAAAGGTAAGAGTTGAGGAAAAACCACAAGCAATTGTGTAGAAGATTGTAGGTATAACAATCTCTAACTCTCAAGGTGTTGGCTAGGGTTTTCTCTCTGAAGCACTCCTCAACATTTGTGGGTAATGTGAGTATAAATAGTATAGGCACAGAAAGTGTGTATCAGAATTGATAGTCTGGCAAAACAGAATGTCTCGCGAGTGTCTCGCGGGAAGGCCTTACCCCTGAGTTACTCGCGAAACACAGCTGTCGCCATCTGTCCTGACTCTTCACATTCCAGTCATGTGTAGGGCACATGGCTTACTTCGCGGGATGCTCAGTCACGATCTACCCGTGAGAACTCCTTATTCTTCAATTGCTAGAGTCTTCACACTCTCTCTTTCTATCATACAACCCTTACAATTAAATCCCTCAATAAATACAGGATACAAAAGATTGAATGAAATTACAATCAAATTTGGCACGAAATAAAAGCCAACAAAACACATAGTTGTAAATCACAACTTTACAATCCTAATCACTCACTTTGTGGAATCTGAATAAATTATATTCTAGATCTAGGAATATTTTACTCCTACGTACGTGTTCATATATTCTAAATTGTATTCATCTTTTCCTTGGTCAATTACTTTCGAAGTGGATTTGAGGTGCATCCTTGTAAGCTTTATCAAGCACCAACACACCTTTAAAATAAAATTTCAACCTATAGTGTCCTTTCCATGATGATATGATAAGCTACTAATTGTTCTTGATCTACTAATTGCTTTTTATCTTTAAAGCAAAGACACTAATTAGTTTTTTGTATAAAAGTAGTTCGAACGAACTTTAGATTTTTGTTCAACAACAAAAAAATATTTCCAATTGAACTAACTAGAATCTACTCTTTCATTTAGTTTTTGAACAAGCAATTTACTCAAGAAAAGGAAAAAAGACAAAGGAAAAAAATGGGCCACATTAAACTTTTCTGTTTGGTTGAAGGGGTGAAAAAATTGGAAGATAGAAAATGGTGGGACGATGGAAAAGTGTGACGGTATAAAAGATTTTAATTTCCTCATTTTTGTTTGGTTGAGAGTGGAAAAGTGAAGGATGGAAAAAAAGTGTTTGTATAAATTTACTCATATACCATTGTTAAAAAATGATGCCCAATTAAAACAAAAAAAAGTGACC